>NC_142029.1:66795641-67060814 GCF_982192425.1 Myodes glareolus
ATGCAAGTCAAGATACTTTGAGAAATGTTTATAAAACCCAGGAACACCAGCACCATGCACAGTGGGCTGGACCCTCCTCCATCAATTACTAATTAATAAATGCCATATAGCCAGATCATATAGAAGTATTGCTGTTTTTGATTAAGGTTCACTCTTTTAAGATAATTCTAGCTTGTGTCACAGTGACAAAAAAATAGCCAGCACAGATTTTCCTTTCAGTGTGTATTTCATTTCATAAAGGAAGACAGTTGTTTGTTAATTTTATGTCTTGAAACTTTATTGACACCATTATCAGCTCGACGTGTTTCCTTGTGAGTTCTTTAGGCTGTCTTATCTGTAAAGTGTCATTTGTGAACAGGTGTAGATGACTTTGTCATTCCTTATTTACATAAAATTTCCTTTCATTTACTTCTTGTCTTAGTATATTTCTAGAATTTTAAGAATTATATAAAGCAGTAATCAAGAATAGATACCCTTTTCTCATTGATCAACTGAGTGGGAATGCTTTACATTTTTCACCATTTAGGATGTTTTTGGCTATATATATAATATAGATGCTATTATGTTGAGGCATGGTCCCCCCCACTCTTTGTCTTTTCATGATTTCTTCTCTCTTTTATTACCTACCCTCCCTCTACTCCTCCTAGCTCCCACACACTTACCCTCTGCCACACTGCTGCCCCTCTCTATTTCTTTTTCAGAAAAGAGAAGGCCTCCAAGACATTACACAGAAATATAACAAGATCTAATATGACAAGGCAAAAGCCCTCTTATTAAAGTTGAACAGTGCAACCCAGAGTGGGAAAAGACTATCAAAAGCAGGAAAAAGTGTGAGAGAAATCCTACTTACACTGTTAAGAGTTCCACAGAAATAATGAGATAACATCCCTAGCATATAGGCATTGGATCTGGTACAGCCCCCTGCAGGCCCAGTACTTGTCACTTCAGATTCTGAACCCATGCGAGCCATGCTTTGTTGATTCAGTGGGTCATGTTCTCTTGGTGCCCTCCATTCCCTATTACTACTATAGTTTTTTCTACACTCATCCATGGTGTTGCTTTATCTCCAAGGGCAGCAAACCAATGAAGACCTCCAATTTAAATTCTCTAGGTAAGGTCTGACTGTGGGTCTCTTCTGCGCATGGCCTTATCTTCTTTCTGAGAAAGCCACTCTGATGACTACTGGACAAGACATCAATCTATGTATAATGCAGAATATTGTTAGACATCATTTCATTGATTATTTTTCCCAGTCATATAAGTCTCGGGACTACCTAGTCTCTGGTCCCTGACTGTCTAAGCAGTAGAGCATTGGCTCCCTCTTGATGCCTGGGTCTCAAGTTAAAACAAACATTGGTCACACACAAGTTTGTGTGACCATTGACCCAAGACAACATGCATAAAGACAGATTGTAAATGAGGTAGGTTTGTGGCTGGATTAGTGTTTAGGTTTCTCTTTCCATAGCTAGCAAAGTACTTTCTTATGCCAAAGAGACTAGAAAGTAGGAGGTAAAGACCTCAAACCTGTACCATCTGAAGCTCTCTATGTACAATGAGCTGTATTGAAGTTTTCCTTGTAATGAGGCCTCAACAAAAGTTTTCAGAGAACCTTGTTTCCTTGCATCAGTCTTGATTGTTTTTGGATTGCCACAGGATCTCCTTGGTGAACATTTATATGGAATTCTTGCATCTACATTCAAACGATGTTGATTCCATCATTTTTATTTGTTGTTGTTGTTATGATTTTATTTCTCTGAATAATTCGGGCATTGCATAACAGTAACAACAGCATTACCCAAATTTTCCATTAAACTATACAGAAAGAAATGATACATATATATTGCTGAAGACTTTGCTTTGTTTCCCATTCATTTTATTTATACATTCTATTAATTGTCCTTTAAAATTTCTTCAGTGAGCTGTATGCTACACAGGATCATATTGTTCAATGACTCAATAATTATTAAATATCCATAAGTTGATATGTTTCTTTCTATGTTTTTTTTGACATGGTGCTCAATGAAAGCATCTTTTTAGGTCAGTGTCAAAATTTTTAAGACATTTTATCTTTCATAACACAAAATTTATTCAGGTTAATATCACATTGTTTTTGGCAGGAACATGCTGTTTGATGCAACATTCTGTTATTCCACTGTAATGTTTTCTAATTTTATCCTTAATGGTGAATCAATCCCACAGCAGTTATGTTTTAAGGGGTTATTTATTTTGGGGGGTAAAACTTACATATACCATAAACTGTCAGGAAGGGAGCCTAGTCGCTGGAGCAGGAGCCGGGACCAAGCCCCGGAACCAAGAGGCCCTAGCCAAGATCTGTGGCTCTTTTTAAAAGAGAAATATACCACGCCCCAGTGGGCTGGTATTTCAGCGGCTATTGGCTGACGGAGCAGAAGGCCCTCCTGCAGCACTGTGGGCTCGTGCTTCAGCGACTATTGGCTGAAGCAGTGGAAGATACTCCCGCAGCCCCTCCCCTTTTTGTTTAAGTAAGAGAGTTCTAAGCCTACTACGAAATTATATACAGTAAGTACAAACCTACACAGTTATATACAATAAGTACAAATATCCTATTCTAACTAGCTAAAGTCTTGTATAATAAATAACTTGGCCAAGTCATGAGAGGAAAGTAGCTACATTTATCTAGTCTTCATCCCCATAGAAGATCCAAGAAGGGAAATAATGTTACCTGAGGAATTAGGAAGTGCAATCTTTTCCGGATTTTATCCATTTCTGGATTTTAACAGGCAAGAGATTTTTCAAAACCGTCTTATCCTGTCTTGGCAAGATTTGACAGCTCTGTTTATCCATTTCCGGATACCGTGTATTTGTTAGTAGTTGTAGTATGGGCAGTTCCTTACCCAGAGGCCAGTTTTGTCAAGACGACAAGCTCCAAGTGGAGTGTCTTTGGTGCTCAACAATCTCTCGGGAGTAGGTCAGTTTTGCCAGGAGTGATTGTTTCTCACTACACAGAACTCTAAGATTAAATTAAATGCCATTTTCTACAGCTCTTCGAAGAGGTTGAAGACTATTTATATATAATCTCTATGTACCTAAAGAACCTGATTAGTCTAACCATAAATATGACAGACATAGATGACTACAATTCTTTTGTACAATTCAATTGTAGATAAGAATCTACAATTCTTATCATGTTCATGACTTAAAGACTAAGAGAATAAACAACTGTGCAATAAATGAGGACAATGACCTCCAAATGTAAACAATAAATATCAATACATAAACAATATATGAGTATCTTAATCAGAGGTAGAAATGTACACTGCAATATGGTATACATATATCAATACAATATATATCAATACATAAAAATGTTTTAAACAGGTAGAAGCATGCATACATACATTACTCAATATATACCGATGTAATTATCTATAAACAATAACTCACAAATACCATTATTATCTATCCAATTATCCCCCTTTTTTCCCTAAAAGATCCCTGAGCTTATAAAATTCCTTTCCGAACTCTCAACCGTATACTAATTATAATCAATCCCTAAATATTGTTCCTAAACCTGAGGACAAACTTTGCTGAGAGAGGGGACATCGTCCTCTAGAATTACTTCCAGCTGTCATGGGGGTATGGTTCTTTCTTGAGGATCCTGTGAAACTAAAATGATGGTTAAATTTCGAGGTCAATGTCTTTTAAAATTGCAAACAGTCTCTGAGTATTTGGTGGAGGTCTGGCCAGAATGTTGTACAAGATGTGCACCATTTCAGCTAACCAAGTTGGAATCATCTGTGCAGCTGATACCCGAAACAGGACTTGTAGTAGCACTATCAGTATCATGACGTCATATCAACCGAGTGGAATTGTTGTTATGTTGTTATGGGGGGTTCCATCTTCTTCCTGGAAACTTCAAATGTCAGTGCAGAAAACAAGAGGCTCTGGGTTTATTCAGAGTTAAGAAAAATCATCTTTGACCAAGGGAGACCCCCTGAGCAATCTCCGGTAGCAACAGATGGCCCAAATGTCTGAGTTCTTCATCCAGAACAAGTTCAGGACTGCTACCTGATACGATCAAGACTCACAGGACTTGATTATAACCCTAAATTTTCTTTAGTTCCCCATGAGATTATCAGTACTTCCCCAGGAGGAAGTAGCCTGGAATACTACGCCCACATTCCCAAAATATGGACTATGGATATTTTCCATTGTTTTTTTTTTTTTTTTAAAAAAAAGAGGGGGAAGTGGTGGGGGAGAATTGTCTGTATTCTGTCAATTATGTTTTAAATAAATGCTGATTGGCCAGGCAGGAGGTGTAGGCGGGAAAGCCAGACAGGAAGTGGAAATGATACAAGGAGAGCAGGAGAATTCTGGGGAGGAGGAAGTTGATTCCTCCCACTCCTGTCCAGATCACCGAAGCTGCAGGATGTGAGCTGCCCCACTGAAAAAGGTACTGAGCCACATGGCTAAAATAGATCAGAAAAATGGGTTAATCAAGATATGAGAGTTAGCCAGTAGGAAGCCTGACCTAATGAGCCAATCAGCATTATAACTTACGGCATCCTGTGTGGGTGATTTTCTTTGGGACTAAATAATTGTGGGGACCTGGTGGGAGGACAGAAAAACCTACAAACAAGCAGGCCCAACCTCTTCATGTTACATATTCTATTTCATGATCTTCCCATTCTTAGAAGTGCTTTACTAATGATTCTATAATTCTATTTGTTTTACTATCTCCTCTCAGTTCAGACTTTTAAATATTTTCTTGATATTTACATTTTCTACCATTGTTTTGTTATATATGTATAATTTTATAACTTCTTTTTATGTTGTTTTTCAAGACAGGGTTTCTAGGTAGCTTTGGAACCTGTCTTGAAACTAGCTGTTGTAGACCAGGATGGTCTTGATCTCTTAGAAGTTTTCCTGCCTCTGCCTCTCACGTGCTGGGATTAAATGCACGTGCCACCACTGCCTGGCATAGTTTTATAACTTCTTAATTAATTGATAATGTTGTCACTTTCTGATTTCTCAGACACTCAATTCAGAGTCTTTCATTTAAAGTCTACTTAGTGAACTGTACACATAGTGCTTATGATTCATTCATTTTTACTTTTATTCTCTATGTGTCCTTAAGATTGAAGTGCATCCCTTTTACACAGAATATAAAAAATCTTGGTCATGGTATTTGAATCTAACTCTTCTTTTTAGGCATCAATGGCTCTTATTTAGTATTTTACTTAAAGGTGAAGTATATGGTTAATATTACTATTTAATGCCTCAGTTATTTGTAATATTTTGCTTCATATATTTTGATATCTTTCTCTGTTGATTTTCTGCTGCTATGTACTTTGAAACTTTTGACTCAATAACTAGGTACTATTTATCTTTTCTTGTGATTACAATGAGGTCTAATAATCTATCACAGAAGAATCTGTTTCAATAATGAAAATCTTAGATTTGACTTCATTTCATCTGAGAACTATTTTGGCGCTTCAGTGTAAACCAAAGTAAGTACTCTGAATATGTTCATTAAATAATTTAATTTAGAGATTGAAGCTTCACAAATGGTTCATAAAGCCACTGACACTTGATGTGGTGTGCCAGAAGCTGAGATACAATATATTTTATAATGGCAAAATCCATATGGTGAACCATTGGAAAAAAAAGGTTTACTGTTTTGTGTTGAGTGCACAAATCATTACGTAAGTGCTTATGAATCACAGAATGGCCAATATCTAACTTACATTCTTTCCCTTTCGTGTTTTCACTCTTAGTATTTTTAAGTGTGAGACTTTCATGTTCAGGATGCAAGTGTTCTAGAAACAGACATATTCTTACTCTATATAAATACATTTTATTTGAAGTTTATCTATACTTATATTTAGACTGAACATCTTCATAATCACCTATCATAATCTGTGGCTCACCAAGTGTAAACCACACATTGTCTGGACAGATATACTTTCGCAATTTCACTTATACTCTATAGACAACCACTGGAAACATGATGGAGGAGGGTTATCTGTCTATTGTGTTATTTTCATTGGTCAATAAAGAGACTGCCTTGGCCCTTTGATAGGACAGAAAATTAGGTAGGCAGAGTAAACAGAACAGAATACTGGGAAGAGGGCTACGAGGCAGACGCCATGGAGCCAGCCACCAGATCAGACATGCTGACTCTTTCCCAGTAAGCCACACCTCATGGTGCTATACAGATTATTAGAAATGGGTTAATCAAGATGTGAGAGTTAGCCAGTAACTAACTCTCTAGAGATAATGGGCCAGGCAGTATTTAAATGAATACAACTTATGTGTTATTATTTCTGGGGCTAAGCTAGCCGTGCGGGAGCTGGGCAGGATGAAAAGTAGGCCTGCCCGCAACTCCTTACTACAGAAACAACTTTTACTTTTAATTTATTTCTTCTCACTTGAGTTTGGAGTACATTTTACTAGAATCTAACACAAGAATTGATGGCAGCTTCTTATGTGATTGGGATTAAAATGCCATTTGACAGTACTACAGAAACCTGTAACTATCCCTAGCCTAGTGTAATTTTTAAAAGATTTAACAGGATATGCTATGATATTGAAATATTATAGATGCATATAAGTAGCTTTTCAGTAACTATGAACATTCAAATTTAGAAGCAAAAAATGAATTAAGGATGCAAGATAGAGTGAAAACATACAAAATCCTTTTTTGTCTGATGCTAAAACTCTATTACCAGATATATGTCCAATTTAATCTCAACAAAAACATAATACAAGTCTATACTCTATTTCAGAAAATTATGCTTAGGCATAATGAAAAACTGAAGTTTAGACATTTTTAGCATTCTAAATGCTAAAAATGGGTCCAGTAAATTCAGTAACAACAATACCCTAATCTATATATGGAATTTAAATTCACTTTCAGTTTATTTTATTTTTAATATATGAAATTTAATATGGACAAAATCCTTTCCTGCATACATGATCACTGGTACTTACAGGTCATATTTTACTATTCTTAGTTTGCAAGGATTTAATTTTTTTCTATTTTCCTTTTCTGTTACTAAAAGAATAACCACAAATATCTAATGAAGAGTATAATTTATTTATCTTCCCTGTTTTTTGATTAGTAGATCCTGGGGTAGAGATATGGTAACTGAATCTCCCCATTTGTTGTATTAAGGATTCAAATTCAGAGTCTTTACCTCTCTTACTCCTGTAACTTTTTAAGAAAAATATAAAAGTACTGACCTGAATTGTTAATACTTTGTTTAATAGTAAGAAAGTTTAAAAGTCAATTGATAATCTCAACAAATGTTAAAAGGGGAATACATGCAACATGCAGAAATTGATTTTAGGGGGCTGGGGAAAGTAGTTCTATGTTTGAACTCTGGTAAAATAACAATGATGAATTAGTATCAATGTGCAGATCAGCAAACAAAAATAATACAATTAAAATGATTTGAGAAAATTATAACTGAAGGATTAATATACCCCTTGAACAACTTTTATGAAATAGTAAGAAAACCTTTTGGGTCGCTTCTCTGAAACTGCACTGTGTCTCTGTGGATCAAATCATGGATTACTGTGAAGAAGCTGATTAGGAGAAGGGAGTTGAATTTTGGCTAAAGGAGTGAGTATACATACTCCCAAGAGACGAGGACAGTCATTTGAATCTGTTGATTCTCCAAGGCACTAAGGATTCACATTGGTCTAGCATGTACAACCCATCACTTCAGTCCCTTTTTGTATCTGTCTTGAGTCCCTTCAAAGAACTGAAGGGAGTTCCTCGTATTTTCTCAGTGCATTATGGCAGGTGTGTTAAAAAATAGTTCGTTTTTCTGTCATTGTTTTACTGGATTAGGAGGTAGTACTACAACCTGTGGGCAATAAATTCGAAAAGTGTCTGAAAAAGGCCTGAAAATATCTTGGTTCAGCATTCTCATAGAATCAAAACAAACAAAGACTCAGGACCGGGTATTGATTTTCTAAGTCAAAAAGAAAAGTAATAATGACATTGAGTTCATAGTTTTTCTCTTCTAAATAGGGTAAGTTTTAAAATATATTCACAATAATATTTTATCTTTTATTCAATATATTTGTTGAATTGCTATTAATATGCAAAATAGCATTTATGTCACATAATTCTTGGTGTTTTGACGAAGAAATGCACTGTTGAAATTACTTGTTGATGTTAATTCATCTATGCCCTTTTAAATGTTTGTGTGATTTGTGGAGATACATGTGTATGTATGTATGTATGTATGTATGTATGTATATATATGCTAATATGATGTAATTTATAGCAAACATAGATATAAAGTACTTGTTTATCATTGCTGAACATTTGAAATTAAGAACCTATTTTTGTTTCATAATTGAGCATTCTTTACCTTGGTCATGCTTCACCTGTTTTACACTGCTATGGGTTCTAACAAGTAACATCCTTCTTTCTCCCCATGTGAATATAAGCAATGCAAATTTCATATGCAGGGAAGATATACAGGCTTTCCCCTGGAGTGTGTTGTGTTTTCTGTTTGCACAGTAGATATAGATTTAGATGGGTCCAAGAATCCATGTTGTACCCCTTTCTCTCTGCTTAGGAAATTTTTATGACTTAAGCGAAACCAAAGAAGAATAACTGAGAGGGGTGAATTGATACTATCTAGAGAGTCAGTGGAAATTTAACTTGCAGTATCTTATTTAGCTTCCTACCTCTCCATAGCAGATCTAAAATTCCTCCAGAGCTTAAATGTTCCTGAGTATCTTAACTAATTTTAGATTCTGATATTTTTTGTCTGTGTGGAAATAATTCTCATGATTTGCCTTTCGCAGAGAACAAACTTTGATGAGTTCTAGGTTGCTATACCTTTTCTCTATAACCCATATGGATTTGGAAGTAAAGGATGAGAAGAGAGGTGATGAGAAGAGAGGTGATCAAATTTATCCTGTTCCATTCCACTATACTTTTTCTATTGATTTTCTAGCAATCATTTTATAGCCAGAATACTTAATACAGTTGTGCAGACTGTGTATGTGTGTGTGAGATCTGAATGTATCTTTGTCTGTAATTATAGATGGGGAGGTACCACTATGTAACTCAGTAGAAAAGGCTGAGTTTAATTGCCTTTGTTCCCAAGCATTTAAAAGCAAGCATTTTTTTTATTTACTGAGGAATAATGCCACTTCATATCATGATAAAATCAAAGACAGGTACACTGTTTTCATGCAGGTCAGTGTCTTCCCAGTACATTCTTCAAGATAATCAGAGAGAGTTGTCAGTTGTGTTTTTTCCTGTACTTTTTTCTTTTATGTCTCCCCAGAGTTTCTTAGAGAATGATGGCTGTGGTAAATGGCACTTTGGTAATGGAATTCATTCTCTTGGGGATAACTGAAGATCCTGGTCTACAAGTCCCCCTCTTCTTCATCTTTCTAGTAATATATATGGTAACTGCATTAGGAAATTTGACTTTGATCACTCTAATTGTGCTGAATTCTCACCTTCACACCCCAATGTACTTTTTCCTCCTAAACTTGTCCCTCATAGACCTCTGTTATTCTTCAGTGATTACACCCAAGATGCTGATGAACTTCTTACTGGAGAAGAATGTTATCTCTTACACGGGGTGCATGACCCAACTCTACTTGTTTTGCTTTTTTGGCATTTCTGAATGTTACATGCTGACAGCAATGGCCTATGACCGTTATGTGGCTATCTGTAATCCACTCTTGTATAACAATGCTATGTCCCCTAAAGTATGCTTTTATCTTATGCTTGGTTCATATTTGATGGGACTTTCTGGTGCCATGATCCACACTGGTTGCATGCTGAGACTGACCTTCTGTGATGGAAACACCATTAACCACTATTTCTGTGACCTCCTCCCTTTGCTACAGCTCTCCTGTACCAGTACCTATGTCAATGAGATAGAGCTGTTTATTGTAGTAGGAAAGGACATTATTGTTCCAACTTCCATCATTCTTACTTCCTATGGCTTTATCCTTTGCACTATATTCCAGGTGAGGTCCACTGAGAGCAAGTACAAGGCATTCAGTACCTGCAGTTCCCATCTATTTGCTGTTTCTCTGTTTTTTGGATCAAGCACATTTATGTATCTTCAGCCCTCATCACCTGGATCTATGAATGAGGGGAAAATTTCTTCTATCTTTTATACTATTGTGGTTCCCATGATGAATCCCTTAATCTACAGCTTTAGAAACAGAGATGTTAAATCTGCCCTGAGAAGAACCCTGAGTAGGATAATATATTGATCAGAATTTGATATAACCTTTGTCTGTAGTTAAAAGAAATATCAGTGCCTAGGGATTTTTGAGTGCAACCATTTTGACACATTTATTTCTCCCATTAGTTCATAAATGTGAAGTTATTTTGCATGTTCTTCATTTTTAAGGTTTGCTTTATTTATTATCGTTATATAACTTTTCCAATAAAATAAAGAATACTCTTACATCTTTGAAAATAATGCTATATTGAGACAATGTATTTCAGGATCAAAAGTCATGTCTGCAACCTGAAATAAAACATTAATCTTACATTATGTCTGTGATTTTGACTTCTTCATCTGGGCTTAAATATATCAGTCACAACCGTTGATGATTTTTACATCAAGTTATCAGTGCCTCGATTCTTGCAATTACAAAAAGTATGTTATACATTTATTCCTCAACATCTGAAAATTTTTAAAAAAGCAATTGAGTTGATTTAGTTAACAGCTTGATATCATATATTTAGAATATTTTTCAAAATTAGATAGCCAAGCCTGGGGCACTTCTTAGGAATTTCACGGTATTTTTATTTATTTTCATTGTATGAATGACAATATAAAAGATATGAAGACTATATAATTATACTGAAGTTCTCACAGATGAGAGCTTTATTAGAATTAGAATTTACATTTGACAAGTTTATAAGGAAATAGACCCAACCTAACTAATCAGGAATGCTTAAGAGGTAGATACAGAATAATTAGGAGTTTCAGGCCATCCTTTGAATGCATTTTATACTGACACCTGTTCCTGTTGCATTGGCAATCAGAATAGTGAAAAAAAAAACCAAGTAACTATTTATTTCTCTAGGAATCGCCTGCTGGGAGAAAAGATCAGAGCACTAGGGACATTTTTTTCTGCCAAGAGAGAAACTTTTCTCATGAAGAAAGATGAACAACTTTTAGACCATTTTGAAAGAAAGACTGATCTTCCAGGCGATATTTATTGTTGTAAGAGTAATGGACAGTACAACACCTTGACCTATCTGCTAAGTTATACACGGTTTTGCTTTTTATTTAGATCTTGCAATCAAGTCAGGATTTCCTGATAATGGACTTGGGAAGCAAGTGTCACTGAAATTCATTCCATATTTGCTTCATTGGGAGATTTCTATATTCTGCTTTTCAATATTAATTTGGCCTTTATTAATTTATTTTTTAGATATTATTTTAAATATAGCATGTATTCCTTCCCTTTCTTCCCATTCAACCCTGTTTCACATCCCTCCCTGCTGTCTATCACATTCATGGACTCTTTATTCATCAATTATTTTTACATGCATATAAGTATTTTATATACATAGAAATTAATTTGACTCTTTTCATTGACATTTGGATGATGGGTGGATGGACCTGGCTTAGAGCATAAACTATAAAGACAAATCCATTGAGAGAGACAAATGCTTCCACTTTAATGGAAAAATTTTGAATCCTACTTCAATAAGAGTATGAATCCTAAAGATGCAAAGACAGTTTGTAAATGAAGCTCTGAATTTGATTAAATGAATTTTTTAAAGTGATCTCTGCTCTGTGTTAGTATTGGAATCAGGTGTAGTCTGCAAGAGGGTTGATTAAGTAAGAACAGCTTTGAATGTTAGACATGGGCTTTTAAGGCAATGGCTGCTCTTATGAGACTGTAATCTTACAGAATTGAGCCACAGTTGGGAAAAAAGAAAGAAAATAAAAGAAGAAAAAAATGAAAAGTTAAGCCATCTGTAAGGAAAGGAGGACCCTCATTTTCCTTCCATGTTAGGCAAATTGCAAACTGACTATTGGTATAGTTAGGATATTTACAAACTTGTCAAACTTTGACATTTTAAAATTTCAGGGTTTATCATCACTAATCAATGCATTCTAGATTATTTGGAAGTCACATGCTATTCTTTTACTCCAATGCATTACCAAACTGTAGCAAAGATAAATCTTATCGTGTTTTCTTTTTTTTTTTCAATGTATTTTCTTATTGTGGAAAGTCCATAAAATTAAATGATACTGGTGAAGTTTTCTCATTATATGTAGGAATATATTTTCAAAGTTCATTCTGCCTGAACTTATTGTTTAAAGTCAGTACTTATTGTTTTAAAACCAGAACAAAATTCTTGAATATGACAATAGCACAATTTGCTTATTCATTCATTATACAATGCATACTAGGGTTAAATTTATTCTTAATGCATTGGCAATGATTGTCTTATGAAAAACATTCATTTTTATTTATATAAGTCCAAATCCTTAATATATATTTATGCATAATTATTATATCAGTTGATAACTCAATTTTTACCTTTTACAGAACTACCTTATTGTTTCAAAAAGTTCTAGAAACATTGGATACTTTGAAAAGTGTCTAGATCATTTTTGATTCCCATATCTTTATTAACAAATAAAGGACCCATAACTCATGCTGAGATAGAAGTGGTAGTTCAAAATCTCCCACCTTAAAAAGCCTAGAGCAAGGTAAATTCAGTACAGAATTCCAACAAAGATTCTAAGAAATTCTAACACTAAGGCTATTCAAACTATTTCACAAAAAAGGTATTGAATGAACATTCAAAATTCTTTTATGATGCCTTTTTCTTACCCTAATATCAAAATTACACAAACTCAAGAAATGTAATATTATATACCATCATTCTTCATAAACATAGACACAAAAAATACTCAATAAAATACATTCACAGCAAGAACACATCAAAAAATATCCAATATAATCAAGTTGACTTCATCCAAGAGATTCAGGGATGGTTCCATGTATTAATCAATAATCATAATGCTCCACAAAAAACAAATAGACTAAAATCAAATTAAAACAAAACAAAACACCAAAACTAACAAATAAACAGGCATAATCATCTCATCAAATGTATAAAAGACCTTTGTCAAAATCCAATGTCCCTACATTATAGAAGTACAGGGGAGAAAAGGGATATAATGCACCTATCTCAGCATGATAAAGCAATGGACAAAACGCTCACAACCAACATCATCCTAATTGATGAAAAATCAATCAAGTAATCAAATCATATCCACTCAAATTAGGAACAAGACAATGATATCCACTCTCACGACAGCTATTCAATTTGGTACTTAAAATCAAAGCATTAAGAAAATTGAAGAAGATTAGGTGATAAAAATAGAAAAGGAAGAAACCAAAATGTCTTTGTTTGCAGACAATATTTTATATAGAGAAGATCCTGAAGCTTCCAGAAAGAAACTTCTGCAACTAATAAACAATTTCAGAATACAAAGTTGACACACAAACCAGTAACTTTCATATATACAGATGACAAATGAAGTGAGCGAGACATTCAAATCAAGTGAATTAAAGAAATGTTGGAAACAACCTAAATGCCCCTTGACCGAAGAATAGATAAGGAAAATGTGGTACATTTACACAATGGAGTACTACACAGCAGAAAAAAATAATAGCATCTTAAATTTTGCAGGAAAATAGATGAAGCTAGGAAACATTATTTTGAGTGAGGTAACCCAGACCCAGAAAGAGAATTATCACATACTCACTCATAGGTGGTTTTTAAAAATAAAGCAAAGAAAACCAGCCTACAAACCACAATTCCAGAGAACTTAAACAACAATAAGTGCACTATTTGAGAGTCACATATATCTAATGTACATGGGAAGTAGAAAGTAGAAAAAGACAAGATCTCCTGAGAAAATTGGGAGCTTGAGGACCTTGCGGGAGGCTTGTAGGGAGAGGGGAGAGGCAGAGAGGGAAGCAGAGAAAACTGTAGAGCTCAATAAAAATCAATAAAACAACAGCAAAAAAAAAGAAATCAGCATAAAACCAGATACACTGAATCTGATAGAAGAGCAAGTGGGGGATGATAATCTTGAATGCATTGGTGCCAGAAGTAACCTCCTGACCAGAACACCAATAGTGCAGGTGCTAAGGTCAACAATTAATGGATGGGATCTTATGGAGCTGAAAAGCTTCTATAAGGCAAAGGACACCATCAACGGAACAAAATGACAGCTTACAGAATGGAAAAAGACTTTAACTAACTCTACATCTGACAGATGACTAATATCCAAAAAAAAGAAAAACCTCAAGAAACTAAACTCAGCAAAATGATTCAATTTAAAAATGGGGTACACATCTAAATAGATAACTCTCAACAGAGGAAACTCAAACGGCTGAGAAACACTTCAGGAAATGTTCATCATTCTTAGTCATTGGGGAAATGAAAATCAAAATGAAACTGTGATGCTATATAACACCTGTCAGAATGACTAAAGTCAAAACTACAAGAGACAGCTCTTGCTTGAGAAAATATGGAGCAAGTGAAACACTTCTTCACTGTGGTAGGAATGCAAACTTGTACAGTTACTTTGTTACTCAATGTGGTAGTTTCTTAGAAAATCGGTAATAGATCTACTTCAAGATCTACCTATACCATTCTTTAGCATATACTCAAAAGGCACTCAGTAATGCCACAAGGGCACTTACTCGGCTATCTTCATAGGCAGAAGGTGGAAACAATATAGAAATGTTGCTCAACTGAAGAACCAATAAAGAAAATGTGGTTCATTTACACAGTGGAGTAATACTCGTTTGTTAAAAACAATGATATCATGAAATTTACAGGCAACTGAATAGAACTTGGCAGTCACTGACTCTTTTGCCTACTTATGGGATACTTTCCCCATTAAAAGGTTGCTGGATAAGCCTTCCTTTCATAGTATGTGACTGGCCTTATAATAGCATCTTATGCCTTATTTGATTGATATCTCTGGGATGCCTGCTGTTTTCAGATGCGGGACAGACTGTTGATGGATCCTGGATAGATCAGGGTTGGAGTAAGAGGTGGAGGAGAGGGGAGAGAGGGAAAACTGCAGTTAGCAAGTAATATATAGGTGAAAAAAGTAAGAGAAATCAGGGAAACATCACATTTCACAATAGTTTCCTAAAATATATTGGAAAAACACTAAGCAAATGACAGACTTATATAATAAAAATTTTGATATATTGAAGAAAGAAAATTAATAAGTCATTAGTAGATGGGGCAGGATTCCATGCTAAAGGATCAGTAGGATTAATATTGTAAAAATAGCCATCCTACCAATAGTGGTCTAGAGACTCAATGCAATTCTCATAGAAATTCTAACACAAACCTTCAAAAAGTTGAAATCAAATCTTCAACTTTAATATTTCTTCAAATCTCAATACTATTTATAATTATTTTTCATTCATTAAACTAGAACTTTTATTATAATATAAATGTGATACTTCATTTGTGAGTATTGCTGTGAGAGCTAACTAAGGTGGGAAAACATGTTCCCTAGTCAGTAGTGGTACCAAGTAGCATAGATTGTAGACCTGGGAGCAATACACCCAAAAGGTGTCTTATTCCCATTGTTTCTGCTATGCTTTAGTGGTGTCAAAGAAGGGTTTTTTAACCTTTAATTCTCTCAGTACAAGCATTTAAAAATTTCTTCAATATACAAACTTTGTGGGTCAATTACATGACTGCCAAATCAAATCCTTTGAAGTATGCCTTATCACACTATGACTAAAGCTGGTTCCAATATCATCTGAAGGAGAGCAAAAATCGTGAATGTTTGTCATGATGACCCAGTGAATAATAATTAATACACATGAAGTCTACTAGTCTATAAAGGTAGCTGAAAATAGCACAAAAAACTTTGTGATGTATTCATTGATTAACTTATGTAGAAGAAAAAGAACTACCTGTTCATGCCATGTCTCCAATGTCCCCCTTCTAATAACAAGACCAGGTATCATGTTCAACGTCTCAGCTTTTTTGACAACCCTTGCCTGTATTTCACCTAATCTTTAGGTTTACATCAGGGATTTGCCTACATGAAACTATCAAAAGGTCCCTTCTGCACTTCATTCAACCTCTCTACTAATCCAGACTTGTCATTTTCTTCTCTTAGGTAAGGCCAGGTGAGTCTTGACCTCTGCATCAGAGACTGCTCCTTAACCCACCATATGTATCCAGGGTCCCCTACCCAGTTTATCAACCTATTCTCCCCCAGTTGTGTCACAGTCAATATCTAATATTCTACCAGGATCCTCAGTACTAACCTCTCATCCTATAGACTTCTCCCATACCACATTCAGTCTTTCTATCCAGCTAGATCTACCCCACCCTCTAGGCTTGGACTAGTATGTAAACCTTATACACTAACTTGTTGTCTTTGTCTATTTGACTTCATTCCACCAAAGGGAATTGAAAAGAGAAGTAAAACTTGAAGCTCCTTTTTCAAAGCTTGTAATCTGCTGGTGGTGGATGCTGATAACAGTGAAGATGAGAATGGCCCTGATGCCCTGGGTTGTAAGATAGTAATTAGAATCACTGCAGCACAGAAGTATTACTTAGTTGACAAAAGTATGGGAGTAGGTGTGGGAACCCACTTATGATTGTTGTTATCTGGAGTCCATTCTGACTTGTAAGTCAAAGGATTTCAAGCCTGTTTGTTTCAAGTCTCCTTGAAGGCTGTGAGAATGTTCTGATTAAGCCCATGGGACAGAACCCTTTGTTTAGTTAAAATGCAAGCTGTTGATGCTAGCTGAAAGCAAATTTGTGATGAAAAATTAAACTGACTATTGCTAGCAGGAGACACATGATACTGAAACTTCTCGTTCTGAGATGCAAAGACAGAAATTGGGTTGTGGTTAGCAAAATGTCTGACTGTCTATGATGCTTTGTCTTGTTTTTCCTTTAGTTTGTACATAAGCAAATTCAGAAATAAACCCATGGCTGCTGCCTGGCATTGACTGGCAGACCTCCCAATTCTATCATGCCTTCTTTATTTTTCTCAGTAGTAACATCTCTATCTGTGTAACTCTGTTGTCTCATGGGCAGGTTCCAAAATGTGGTGCCCAGCTTAGGTCCAGATACAAGGGAGCCCATGGAGGACACTGCAAGTCATGAGAGCACTCTTGGAAAATGTGGAAGTGCTGTGAGTAACCTTGGAAGAAAAGCAGTCCTGACTTCCTTGCTCATGTTCTCCCTCCTTCTGCTTTTCATTTGGACCTTGGGGGCTCAGTCCAGTGCTCCAATGTGGGTCTTTGTCTCTATCTCCCTCCATCCTCAGAGGAAGGTTCTATGGTGATATGCAAGATATTAATCAGTGTGGCTATGGGATAAGGCCAATTCAGGCATCCTCTCCTCTGCTACCTAAGGAACAAGCTGGGGATATCTCCTTGAACACCTGGGAACCTTAGGACCCTTCTAGAGTCAAGTCTCTTGCCAACCTTAAAATGGTTCCCTTAATTAAGATATCTATTTCCCTGCTCCCATATCCACCCTTCCTCCATCTCAACCATCCCCTTCCTCCAAGCTCTCCCCAATCCTCCCCTTCTCCCTTGTCTCTCCCCATCTCCCCTTTCCCCCACCTTACCCCCACCCCCGTGCTCCCAACTTTGGCCTGGCAATCTTGTCTACTTCCAATATCCAGGAGGATAACCATATGATTTTCTTCAGGTTCACCTTCTTCTTTAGATTCTCTGGGATCAGGAATTATAGGCCCAATGTCCTTTATTTATGGCTAGAATCCACTTATGAGTGAGTTCATACCACATTCATCTTTTGGGTCTGGGTTATCTCACTTAATAAAGTGTTTTCTATTTCCATCCATTTGCATGCAAAATTCAAGATGTCATTGTTTTTTACCACTGAGTAAAACTCTAAAGTGTATATGTGCCACACCTACTTTATCCATACTTCTATTGAGGGGCACCTAGGTTGTTTCCATGTTCTGGCTATTACAAATAGTGCTGCTATGAACATAGTTGAACAAATGCAAGGTGTGTGTCCACCCACTGAGATGGTGGGACTGATCTAATGGGCATTTACCAAGGCCAGCTAGACTAGGATGAATGAGCATGTGATCAAACTGGACATTCTGAACGTGTCTGACAAAGAGGGCTGACTGAGAAGCCAAGGGCAATGACACTGGGTATTGATTCTACTGTATGGACTGGTTTTGTGGGAGCCTAGTCTGTTTGGATGCTCTCCTTCCTGGACCTGGATGGAGTGGGGAGGACCTTGGACTTCCCACAGGGCAGGGCACCCTGACTGCTTTTAGAACTGGAGAGGGAGGGGGAGGGGGAGTTTGAGGAATGGGAGGAAAATGGGAGGAGGGGAAATAGACAAGAGTCCTAGGTAACATCGGGTGCATGGGGGGGGTGGTTGGGAGGGTTGTTGGAAGGGGAGGAGAGGGTTAGAGAGAAGGGAGTAGGGGAGGAATGGGGAAAGCTCGGGGGACTGGGATGGGGGGAGGGAGGAAGGATGGATATGGGATCAGGGAAGAATATATCCCAACTAAGGGAGTCATTTTAGGGTTTACAAAAGACTTGATTATAAATGGGATCCCAGGTCCAAGGAGAGATCCCCAGATTGTTCTCTGGACAGAGGAGAGGGTGCCTGAACCGATCTTGGCCCATAACCATACTGATGAATATTTTGCTTATCACCATAGATCCTTCATCGGGCGATGAATGGAGATAGAGACAGAGACCCACATTGGAACACTGGACTTAACTCCCTAGATCCAAACGAGAAGCAGAAGGAAAGAGAACGTGAGCAAAGAAGGCATGACCAGAGGGAACCTTTATCTGATGATGGATGGCGATACAGACGAAGACCCACATTGGAGCACCGAACTGAGCCCCCCAAGGTCCAAATGAGGAGCGGAAGGACGAAGAAAATGAAAAAGGAAATCAGGACCGCGAGGGGTGCGATCACCCACTGATATAAGGGGACTGATCTAATGAGAGTTCACCAAGGCCAGTTGAACTGGAACTGAATGAGCACGTGATCCAATCAGATTCTTGGAATGTGGCTGGATTCTCTGAATGTGGCTGGCCTGGACTCTTTCTGAAAAGCCATTGACAATGACAGTGGGACTTGTTTCCTCTGCATATACTGGATTTTTGGGAGCCAGTCTGTTTGGATACTCACCTTTCTGGACCTGGAGGGAGGGGGGAGGAACTTGAACTTCCCACAGGGCAGGAAACCCTGACTGCTCTTAGGGATGTAGAGGGAGGAGGAGGGGGAGTGGGGGGAGTGGGAGGGTGTTGGGAGGAGGGGCTGAAATGGAAACTTTTATAATTTAATAAACTTTGAAAAAAAAAGAAAAGCAGTACTGCGAAAATGCAGTAGCACAGTGTATATGTAAAAAAAAATAGTTGGGCAGTGTAATTATAGAAAAGTAGTCACTTTCACTGTGTAATATAAATAAGAGTAACTCTATTAGAAATGTAAATATAAGTAGAGGTCAATGAAACAGTAAACATCTGTTTGTACATTTTCTTAAAAATGTTTTAACAGTTAGAGGTACCAATGTAGGACATCTACTACTGTGTAAAGATATTTTAATGGTTAGGGGTCCTAAGGAAGGGCAACTTTAATTCTCCAGTTTTTGTATTATGTTAAAGATGTGTGTTCTTGCTTCTCTGCAAAGAAGTTATTAGTCTAGTACAATGAACCAGCTCAGCCAGGACACTGGGACCAATGGGACAGGGTCTCTGGAATAGGTGTGTAAGAAGTCTGTGAATGACAAGCAGACACAAGACTCAAAGGAACTGCATTGGAATTCATTCTTACTAGGCATGAAGCTCATTGTGTATACAGAAAAGATTGCTTAACAGCATGTATTATTTTTTTCATGTGGTACAGATTATTCTTAGAATCATTTTATCAAATACAGAAGAACAGATTTTCATCAGACAGATGTCTTGGGTATGAGTCTGTGGTTTGTCATGCTATACATGGCTTGGTATTAGTTTCAATATAAATCTTTATCTAGGCTATGAGTTTATGACATTTTTTACTAAGGGCAAGTAGTTGTTGTAAATAGTCACCTTCCTAAAAAATGGTGAATGTAAGTCGTAAGATACTACTGCTTGCTTAATTTCTTTTAGATCTTTCATACCTATAGATTTCCATTTATAGTCTTTGTATCTATTTAGGTATTGAGTATTTGTTGGCTTGTCAGAGGTGATAACAGGAAATGTAGCTAAAACTCTTGGTAAGTCGTCTATGACTCTGAGAGGTCCTGGCAATGATTAATCTTTTGCTTGTACCTCATCTCCTTGCTTACAAGTTCTTATACTTTCATTAACTGATTCAACTCATTTTACCACTGTCTTTTGTAAAGTCTGAATCTCTTGCCCTGTGAATATTTCTAATGATTTTATCAAATCAAATAATTTCTGGTCCTCATTATGCACTTGTGATTCCAAGTTATTAAATTTTTCCATTAAGGCACTGCTTAGGAGTTCTTCCCAGAGAGGTGAGTGGGTGCTCACCTGAGCAGCCTGCCTGCCTGGGAAGAGAGCACAGCACCCCACCCCCAGCTTCTGCAGCAGGGTCTTCGGTGTTCCAAGGGACCCCTCCCCTCCCCCCCACTGCTGCGGGCCCTTTGCCTCCCGGGTCCTGGGAAGACCAGCTAGCCCTGTTGCACTGCTGAAGCGCTCTTCCCAGAGAGCTGAGTGGGTGCTAGCCTGGGCAACCTGCCTGCCTGTCCTGGAAGGGAGCACAGCCCTTCCCCCCTCAGCTTCTGCGGCAGGGTCTTCCTTGTTCCAAGGGACCCCTCCCCTCCCCCGACTGCTGCGGGCCCTTTGTCTCCCGGGTCCTGGGAAGACCAGCTAGCCCTGTTGCACTGCTGAGGAGTTCTTCCCAGAGAGGGCTGAGGAGCTTTATCCAGAGAGTGCTGTGAAGTCATACCCAGAGAGTGCTGAGGAGTTCTATCCAGAAAGTGCTGAGGAGTTTCATCCAGAGTGGAGGAGATGGGAAGGCGCCAATGCAAGAATTCCTCCAACAACCTGAAAGGCAACATGACATCGCCAGAATCCAGGGAGCTCGAAACTAGAAGAATTGAACACCCTACTCCAGAAAAAAAAGAAGAAATCGACTCTAAGCGCTTCTTTATGAAAATAATAGAGGGACTTAAACAGGAGGTGAAAATCTGCCGTAAAGAAATGGAAGATAAGTATAACAAAAAAAATTGAGGAAATGAGTAAAGAAATGGAAGAGAAATATACCAAAAAGTTTGAAGAAATGAGTAAATCCGTAAATGAAATTCTGGGAAACCAAGAAAAAACAATCAAACAGGTAATAGAAACAGTTCAAGATTTGAAAACTGAAATGGAGTCAATGAAGAAATCACAAACCGAGGGCTGGCTGGCCATGGAAAATCTGGGTAAACGAACAGAGACTTCAAAAACGAGCTTAACCAATAGAATACAAGAGATAGAAGAAAGAATCTCAGACTCTGAGGACACCACAGAAAAATTAAACACTCTGACCAAAGAAAACAGCAAATCCAACAAATTCTCATCACAAAACATTCAGGAAATCTGGGACACAATAAAAAAAACCAAATCTAAGAATAATAGGAGTAGAAGAAGGAGAAGAATTGCATTTCAGAGGTCCAGAAAATATACTCAACAAAATTATAGAAGAAAACTTTCCCATCCTAAAGAACGATATTCCTATGAAGGTTCAAGAAGCATACAGAACACCGAATAGATTGGATCAGAAAAAAACATCCCCTCGTCATATAATAATCAAAACACATAGCATTCAGACTAAAGAAAGGATATTGAGAGCTGCAAAGGAAAAAGGTCAAGTAACTTATAAAGGTAAACCTATCAGACTTACACCAGACTTCTCGATGGAAACCATGAAAGCCAGAAGGTCCTGGAAAGAGGTACTGCAGAAACTAAGAGACAATGGATGCAAGCCCAGACTACTTTACCCAGCCAAGCTATTGTTCACTATCAACGGAGAAAACAAAATATTCCAGGATAAAAACAAATTTAAACAATACGAAGCTACTAATGAAGCCTTACAGAGAATACTAGAAGGAAAATCACAACCAAGGAATCCAACATTCCCAACACTGCCTACATTAACTCAGACATCTAGCGACCCTTCACAAGCACAACTCAAAGAAGGAAAACACATACACTCTACTACCCAAAAAAATGACAGGAGTCATCGATCACTGGTCATTAATATCACTTAATATCAATGGTCTCAACTCACCTATAAAGAGGCACAAACTTAGAGATTGGATACGAAAACAGGATCCAACATTCTGCTGTCTACAAGAAACACACCTCAACCACAAAGACAGACACCTACTCAGAGTAAAGGGTTGGGAAAAGGTTTTCCAAGCAAATGGACCTAAGAAACAAGCAGGTGTGGCCATTCTAATATCTAACAAAATCGACTTCAAACTAAAATCAATCAGAAGAGATGGAGATGAACATTTCATACTCATAACAGGAACAATTCATCAGGAAGAAGTCTCAATCTTGAATATCTATGCCCCTAATAAAGGCACCCACATATGTAAAAGAAACTCTTCTAGAACTCAAGGCAGTCATCAAACCACACACACTAATAGTAGGAGACTTCAACACTCCTCTCTCACCAATGGACAGGTCAATCAGACAGAAACCTAACAGAGAAATAAGAGATTTATTGGAGGTACTGAATCAAATGGACTTAACAGACATCTATAGAACACTCCACCCAAATAGGAAAGAGTATACCTTCTTCTCTGCAGCTCATGGAACCTTCGCGAAAATTGACCACATACTTGGTAACAAAGCAAACTTCCACAGATACAAAAGAATATTAGTAACCACCTGTGTCTTGTCAGATCACCATGGATTAAAATTAGAATTCAACAACAATGG
This sequence comes from Myodes glareolus, assembly GCF_982192425.1. Classification (NCBI taxonomy): domain Eukaryota; kingdom Metazoa; phylum Chordata; class Mammalia; order Rodentia; family Cricetidae; genus Myodes; species Myodes glareolus. The sequence continues at coordinate 66,818,601 of NC_142029.1, forward strand.
TACCCCCAGGAAGCCAACAAACTCATGGAAGTTGAACAGTCAACTACTAAATCACCCCTGGGTCAAGGAAGAAATAAAGAAAGAAATTAAAGTCTTCCTTGAATATAATGAAAACAAAGACACAATGTATTCAAACCTATGGGACACAATGAAAGCAGTGCTAAGAGGAAAGTTCATAGCACTAAGTGCCCACCTAAAGAAAACGGAGAAAGCACACATTGGAGACTTAACAACACACTTGAAAGCTCTAGAAAAAAAAAGAAGCTGATTTACCCAGGAGGAGTAGAAGACTGGAAATAATCAAACTGAGGGCTGAAATCAACAATATAGAAACACAGAAAACAATTCAAAGAATCAATGAAGCAAAAAGCTGGTTCTTGGAGAAAATTAACAAGATTGACAAACCCCTATCCAAACTAATCAAACGGCAGAGAAAGAACTTGCAAATTAATAGGATCAGAAATGAAAAGGGGGACATAACCACAGACACAGAGGAAATTCAGAGAATCATTAGATCTTACTACGAAAGTTTATATGCCACAAAGTTGGAAAATGTAAAAGAAATGGACATTTTTTTAGATAAGTACCATATTCCAAAGTTAAATAAAGACCAGGTGAACAATCTAAATAGACCTGTTAGTTGTGAAGAACTAGAAGCTGTTACCAAAAATCTCCCTACCAAAAAAAGCCCAGGACCAGATGGTTTCAATGCAGAATTCTACCAGAACTTCCAGGACGAGCTAATACCTATACTCCTTAATGTATTCTACAATATAGAAAAAGAAAAGTCACTGCCAAACTCCTTTTATGAAGCTACAGTCACCCTAATACCAAAACCACACAAAGACACAACCAAGAAAGAGAATTACAGACCAATCTCACTCATGAACATCGATGCGAAAATTCTCAATAAAATACTGCAAATCGAATCCAAGAACACATTAGAAAAATTATCCATTATGATCAAGTGGGCTTCATCCCAGAGATGCAGGGCTGGTTCAACATATGCAAATCTATCAATGCAATCCATCATATAAATAAGCTGAAAGAAAAAAAACCATATGATCATTTCATTAGATGCTGAAAAAGCATTTGACAAAATTCAACACCCATTTATGATAAAGGTGTTGGAGAGACTGGGGATACAAGGATCATACCTAAATATAATAAAAGCAATATACAGCAAGCCGACAGCTAACATCAAATTGAATGGAGAGAAACTCAAAGCCTTTCCACTAAAATCAGGAACACGACAAGGCTGTCCACTCTCCCCATACCTCTTCAATATAGTGTTTGAAGTTCTAGCAATAGCAATAAGAAACATTTCATTAGCTGCTGAAAAATCATTTCACAAAATTCAACACCCCTTTATGATAAAGGTGTTGGAGAGATTAGGGATACAAGGATCAAACCTAAATATAATAAAAGTTATTTACAGCAAGCTGACAGTTAACATCAAATTAAATGGAGAGAAACTCAAAACCATCCCATTAAAATCAGGAACACAACAAGGCTGTCCACTCTCTCCATACCTATTCAATAAAGTGCTTGAAGTTCTGGCAAGAGCAATAAGACAACATAAGGAGATCAAGGGGATTCGAATTGGAAAGGATGAGGTTAAACTTTCGTTATTTGCTGACGATATGATAGTGTACATAAGCGACCCCAAAAACTCTACCAAAGAACTCCTACAGCTGATAAACACCTTTAGTAATGTGGCAGGATACAAGATCAATTCCAAAAAATCAGTGGCACTCCTATACACAAAGGATAAAGAAACGGAGAGGGAAATCAGAGAAACATCACCTTTCACGATAGCCACAAACAGCATAAAATATCTTGGGGTTACTCTAATCAAGGATGTGAAAGACCTATTTGACAAGAACTTTAAGCCTTTGAAAAGAGAAATTGAGGAGGATACCAGAAAATGGAAAGGCCTCCCCTGCTCTTGGATTGGGAGAATCAACATAGTAAAAATGACAATTCTAGCAAAAGCAATCTACAGATTCAATGCAATCCCCATCAAAATCCCATCAAACTTCTTCACAGACCTTGAGAGAACAATAATCAAGTTTATATGGAAAAACAAAAAACCCAGGATAGCCAAAACAATCTTATACAATAAAGGAACTTCTGGAGGCATTACTATCCCTGACTTCAAACTCTATTACAGAGCTACAGTGTTGAAAACAGCTTGGTATTGGCATAAGAACAGAGAAGTCGACCTATGGCATCGAATAGAAGACCCAGATACTAACCCTCAAACCTATGAACACCTAATTTTTGACAAGGGAGCTAAAGGTATACAATGGAAGAAGGAAAGCGTCTTTAACAAATGGTGCTGGCATAACTGGATGTCAACTTGTAGAAGAATGAAAACAGATCCATATCTATCACCATGCACAAAACTCAAGTCCAAATGGATTAAAGACATCAACATCAATCTGACCACTTTGAACCTGATAGAAGAGAAAGTGGGAAGTAGTCTAATAGATATAGGCACAGGAGGCCACTTCCTAAGTAGGACCCCAGTAGCACAGACAATAAGAGAAACAATGAATAAATGGGACCTGCTGAAACTGAGAAGCTTCTGTAAAGCAAAGGTAACTGTCAGTAAGACAAAAAGGCTACCTTCTGACTGGGAGAAGATCTTCACCAGCCCCTCATCAGACAAAGGTCTGATCTCCAGAATATACAAAGAACTCAAGAAACTAGACACTAAAACTCTAATTAACCCAATTAAAAAATGGGGTACTGATCTGAACAGAGAATTCACAACAGATGAACTTCGAATTGCCAGAAGACACTTAAGGTCATGCTCAACCTCCTTAGTGATCAGGGAAATGCAAATCAAAACCACTTTGAGATACCATCTTACACCTGTCAGAATAGCTAAAGTTAAAAACACCAATGATAGCCTATGCTGGAGAGGATGTGGAATGAGGGGAACTCTCATCCATTGTTGGTGGGAATGCAAGCTTATGCAGCCACTGTGGAAATCAGTGTGGCGGTTTCTCAGGAAACTGGGAGTCAGCCTCCCTCAGGACCCAGCAATTCCTCTCTTGGGAATATACCCTAGAGATTCCCGAACATACTACAAAAGCGTTTGTTCAACTATGTTCATAGCAGCACTATTTGTAATAGCCAGAACCTGGAAACAGCCTAGGTGCCCCTCAATAGAAGAATGGTTAAAAAGGTGTGGAACATATACACATTAGAGTTTTACTCAGCGGTAAAAAATAATGACATCTTGAATTTTCCATGCAAATGGATGGACATAGAAAATGCTTTACTGAGTGAGGTAAGCCAGACCCAAGAAGAGGAACACGGTATGTATTCACTCATAAGTGGATTCTAACCATAATTAAAGGTCTTTGAGCCTATTATTCGTGATCCTAGAGAAGCTAAACAAGAAGACGAACCTGATGAAGATTATTTAGCTATCCGCCAGGAGGTAGGAAATAGTCAAGAGTTCCAGGTAACCTTGGGTGCATGGGGGGGTGGGAGGGTTGTTGGAAGGGGAGAGGGTTAGAGAGAAGGGAGTAGGGGAGGAATGGAGAAAGCTCGGTTGACCGGGATGGGGTGAAGGGAGGAAGAATGAATATGGGATCAGGGAAGAATATATTTCAACTAAGGGAGTCTTTTTAGAGTTTACAGGAAACTTGATTATATATGGGATCCCAGGTCCAAGGAGAGATCCCCAGATTGTTCTCTGGACAGAGGAGAGGGTGCCTGAACCGGCCTTGGCCCATAACCATACTGATGAATATTTTGCTTATCACCATAGATCCTTCATCTGGCGTTGGATGTAGATACAGACGGAGACCCACATTGGAGCACCGGACTGAGCCCCCCAAGATACAAATGAGGAGCAGAAGGAGGAAGAAAATGACGAAGGACTGCGAGGGATGCTATCACCCACTGATACAAGGGGTCGGATCTAATGAGAGTTTGCCAAGGCCAGTTGGACTGCGACTGAACGAGCACGTGATCCAACCAGATTCTCTGAATGTGGCCGGATTCTCTGAATGTGGCTGGCCTGGAGTCTTTCTGAGAAGCCATTGACAATGACACTGGGACTAGTTTCCTCTGCATATACTGGATTTTTGGGATCCAGTCTGTTTGGATACTCACCTTCCTGGACCTGGAGGGAGGGGGGAGGAACTTGAACTTCCCACAGGGCAGGAAACCCTGACTGCCCTTAGGGAAAAAGAGGGAGGAGGAGAGGGAGGGGGGAGTGGGAGGGCGTTGGGAAAAGGGGTGTAAATGGAAACTTTTATAATTTAATAAAATTACTTTCAAAAAAAATTTTTTCCATTAATGATAACTTTTCATCCTTGGATATTATTTGGATAGCTTGCAGATTGCCTTCCTGGAGAGATACTCTATATGCTAAATTATCATAACATTTTAACAGATTTTGATCATCAATTTCAACCATATGAATCCCTTTACATAATCTCTCAGTACCCTTTTATAAGGTTTCATAACATATTGACATGGATTGAATTTTGTCTCTCATGTTAAGGTTTTCCTTTTCAATTATATGAATCCTTCCTGATAATTTCTCATTATTATTCTGTAAAACTGTTTTATTTCTTAGAGTTTCTCATTTTTGACTCTGTTATCAAATTATTTCTCTAAGGATATAATATGAAGTACAAAGCTATGTCCCTTGATCACAAAAATGAATGTACTAGGAACTTTGTATAATCCTTTCAGAATTCCATCCATAGTAGAAACAAAAAGGTTATTAATTTCAGGATGGTGATATTGTCTGGCAATAATTTTCAAATTATTCATTTGTTAATCAAAGGAACTTGTCTCCATTATATGTTTTCAGATAATTGTAGTATGTGTGATATTCTTTATTTGCCAACAGGTGTCATGGTTGTGAGCATGTGGCAGAGAGATGAGACTGATGGTGGTGTGAGCAGTCTGGCTGTGGTTCTGTGGTGACAGTGCCTTAAATACACTAACAAATTAAGAGCAATTAAATCAATTCTGCATACAGAGAAGATTTGAATGAAACTTGGAGCTTTCAGGCAGTTGTGATCTGTCAGGTTTCTGGCTGGGGCGTAGGCCAAGCATTTGTGGAACTGACCTGGAAATGAAGCTAGAGGCCCCTGATCCTGGACACAGAGCTAGACCCAATTAAAGCAGGCCTGGTAGAAACCAACGAAGCAAATTGCTTAGTAGGTGGAAACCAGCCAAGAGGACAGATCAGTAGGAAATTGCCAAGTCAGAAATTCCACCAATCGGTTTGTCTTAACAATCAACTTGAAATTGATAAAACCAATAGTGACTGCTTTATAGGTTATTAAGAAGGAATAAATCTGTAATATAAACTTTGTTCCTCAATCTTACTTATGGAAAACACTAATTCTAGTGTCCCATGCCACAGGATTTGGGGCTGATGACTCACATAAATGAAAATTCCAAAGATACTGAATGTGTCAGCTAAGGTGTCAGTATATTTACTTGACTACTTATATTTTAAAAAATATTTAAATTTTCAAATCTTAACTTGACTGCCATATATTTGACTGGAGGAAAATTATAGATAAAAGAAAAACAGAACTTAGGACGGATATTTTAAATTCTCCAAGCCCCAGATCTCTGTTAACAAATGAAAATAAGCCTTTCTTTATAAAATACTTGTTAGTATCACTTATTTAAGTATTTATTAAGGCCCATATAAATATAATCTGATTTCTAAAGAATAGTATTGCATTGACTTTGAGGTAAGTACCTTATCTATTCATGACATTTTTACCAGTCCTTGTTAACTGATAATCCCAACACAATTCTTTATAGTGCTTGAAAGAACGCTATTCAAATTCACATGAAATAATAAAACAGAACAAAAATAGGACAGTTAAAATAATAAAAGAACTTCTGTAAATATTTTCATCATTAATTTCAAATTGTATTAAGAACTATAATAAAATAAACAACATGGTATTGTCAAAAAAACAGACAGATATTAAGTGATATTAATGACCAGTGGTTGATGACTCCAGTTATTTATTTATTTTTTTGGCGGGGTAGTAGAGTGTATGTGTTTCCCTTCTTTCAGTTGAAGAGCTAATACCTACACTCATTAATGTATTTCACAATATAGAAACAGAAGAGTCATTGTCAAATTCTTTTTATGAAGCTACAGTTACCCTAATACCAAAACCACACAAAGACACAAACAAGAAAGAGAATTACAGACCAATCTCACTCATGAACATCGGCGAAAAATTCTCAACAAAATCCTGGCAAACCACATCCAAAAACACATTAGAAAAATAATCCATTATGATCAGGTGAGCTTCATTCCAGAGATGCAGTGCTGGTTCAACATACGCAAATCTATCAATGTAATCCATCATATAAATAAATTGAAAGAAAAAACCATATGATCATTTCATTGGATGCTGAAAAAGCATTTCACAAAATTCAAAACCCCTTTATGATAAAGGTGTTGGAAAGATTGGGGATACAAGGATCATGCCTAAATATATTAAAAGCAATATACAGCAAGCCGACAGCTAACATCAAAATGAATGGAGAGAAACTCAAAGCCATTCCACTAAAATCAGGAAAACGACAAGGCTGTCCACTCTCTCCATACCTCTTCAATATAGTGCTTGAAGTTCTAGCAATAGCAATAAGAAACATAAGGGGATCAAAGGGATTCAAATTGGAAAGGATGAAGTTAAACTTTCGTTATTTGCAGACGATATGATAGTTTACATAAGCGACCCCAAAAACTCTACCAAAGAACTCCTACAATTGATAAACACCTTTAGTAATGTGGCAGGATACAAGATAAACTCCAAAAAATCAGTGGCCCTCCTATACACAAAGGATAAAGAAGCAGAGAGGGAAATCAGAGAAACATCACCTTTCACGATAGCCACAAATAGCATAAAATATCTTGGCGTAACTCTAACCAAGGAAGTGAGAGACTTATTTGACAAGAACTTTAAGTCTTTGAAGAAAGAAATTGAGGAGGACGCCAGAAAATGGAAAGACCGCCCCTGTTCTTGGATTGGGAGAATCAACATAGTAAAAATGGCTATTCTACCAAGAGCAATCTATAGATTCAATGCAATCCCCATCAAAATCCCATCAAACTTCTTCACAGACCTTGAGAGAACAATAATCAAGTTTATATGGCAAAACAAAAACCCAGGATAGCCAAAACAATCTTATACAATAAAGGAACTTCTGGAGGCATTACCATCCCTGACTTCAAACTCTATTAGAGTGCAACAGTATTGAAAACAGCTTGGTATTGGCATAAGAACAGAGAAGTCGACCTATGGCATCGAATAGAAGACCCAGATATTAACCCACAAACCTATGAACACCTGATTTTTGACAAGGGAGCTAAAAGTATACAACGTAAGAAGGAAAGCATCTTTAACAAATGGTGCTGGCATAACTGGATGTCAATCTGTAGAAGAATGAAAGTAGATCCATATCTATCACCATGAACAAAACTCAAGTCCAAATGGATTAAAGACATCAACATTAATCTGTCCACTTTGAACCTGATAGAAGAGAAAGTGGGAAGTAGTCTACAAGATATAGGCACAGGAGACCACTTCCTAAGTAGAACCCCATTAGCACAGACAATAAGAGAAACAATGAATAAATGGGACCTCCTGAAACTGAGAAGCTTCTGTAAAGCAAAGGACACCCTCAGTAAGATAAAAAGGCTACCTTCCGACTGGGAGAAGATCTTCACCAACCCCTCAACAGACAAAGGTCTGATCTTCAAAATATACAACGAACTCAAGAAGCTAGATACTAAAACTCTAATTAACCCAATTAAAATATGGGGCACTGAACTGAACAGAGAATTCTCAACAGAAGAACTTCGAATGGCCAAAAGACACTTAAGGTCATGCTCAACCTCCTTAGCGATCAGGGAAATGCAAATCAAAACAACTTTGAGGTATCATCTTACACCTGTCAGAATAGCTAAACTTAAAACACCAATGATAGCCTATGCTGGAAAGGATGTGGAGTAAGGGGAACACTCATCCATTGTTGGTGGGAATGCAAGCTTGTGCAGCCTCTGTGGAAATCAGTGTGGTGGTTTCTCAGGAAACTGGGAGTCAACCTCCCTCAGGACCCAGCAATTCCACTCTTGGGAATATACCCTAGAGATTCACGAACATACTACAAAAGCATTTGTTCAACTATGTTCATAGCAGCACTATTTGTAATAGCCAGAACCTGGAAACAGCCTAGGTGCCCCTCAATGGAAGAATGGTTAAAGAAGGTGTGCAGCATACACACATTAGAGTTTTACTCAGCGGTAAAAAAAAAAACAATGATATCTTGAATTTTGCATGCAAGTGAATGGAAATAGAAAATGCTTTAATGAGTGAGGTAACCCAGACCCAAAAAGAGGAATATGGTATGTACTCACTCATAAGTGGATTCTGGCCATAGTTAAAGGTCTTTGAGCCCATAATTCATGATCCTAGAGAAACTAAATAAGAAGGTGAACCTGAAGAAAATCATATAGTTATCCTCCTGGATATAGGAAGTAGTAGTAGTAGGGGGAGGAAGGATGGATATGGGAGCAAGTAAGTATATATCTCAACTAAGGGAGCCATTTCAGGGTTGGCAAGAGACTTGTTTCTGGAGGGGTTTTCAGGCCCAAGGAGAGGTCCCCAGATTGTTCCCTTGGCAGCAGAGGAGAGAGTGCCTGAACTGGCCTTGGCCCATAACCATACTGATGAATATTTTGCATATCACCATAGAACCTTCATCTGGCGATGGATGGAGATAGAGACAGAGACACATATTGGAACATTGGACTTAACTCCCTAGATCCAAATGAGAAGCAGAAGGAGGGAAAACGTGAGCAAGATAGGATAGGCAGGACCAGAGGGAACCTTCATCCGACGATGGATGGCGATACAGACGTAGACCCACATTGGAGCACTGGACTGAGCCCCCCAAGGTCCAAATGAGGAGCAGAAGGAGGGAGAACATGAAAAAGGAAATCAGGACCGCGAGAGGTGTGATCACCCACTGATACAAGGGGACTGATCGAATGAGAGCTCATCAAGGCCAGCTGGACTGGGACTGAAACAGCATGTGATCAAACCGGATTCTCTGAATGTGGCTGACATGGGGGCTGACTGAGAAGCCATTTACAATGGCACTGGTTTTTGCTTTGTCTGCATGTACTGGTTGTTTGGGATCCTAGTTTGTTTGGATGCTCCCCTTCCTAGACCTGGAGGGAGGGGGGGAGGAACTTGAACTTCGCACAGGAAACCCTGACTGCTCTTTGGACTGGAGAGGGAGGAGGAGAGGGAGTGGGGGGAATGGCAGGGTATGGGGAGGAGGAGAGCAAGTGGAAATTTTTATAAACAAACAAACAAACAAACAAAAAACGGACAGGTTAATCCATGGAATGAATCAGAGACCCAAATGTAAATCCTCATATTTATAGATACCTGATGTTTTTAAATAGAAACCAGTATTATACAATGGAAAGAAGAAAAACACTCTCAGAGCAGGGAGGCTCCTCTCAGTCTGACCTGTCACACTCCATCTGGACGATACAAATCTGAGAGATCTGTGCTGCCATGCATGGCATGGTGGCATCCAAGCCTGTGTTGTTACCAAGAACCATATCTGTGAATGCGTTTTCATGTAGTTTGGTCCTGTGATTGATGTCCATTGTCCCTGGTACCACCAAAGGCCACAGGGATGCCCAGGGTTTGGACCTCAACCTGTGACTATGGTGTTGTCTGGGGACCATGCTGCTATCAAGGCATAAAAATCTAGGTGACCAACACTGCTACATGAGGCCATGCTATTATCTAGTCCCAGGCTGCTGTCATGGTGCTTTTGAGGGCATGTCTGTATAAATGTATGTGCTGCAGATAGGGATCTCTGCAGATGTCTATGACTTGTAGTACCACATGGAGGTAATAGGGACCATTTGTGTTGAAATCCAAGGGCAATGCTGTGCAGCCCCACCCCTAACTGTTCCAAGGATAGCTGACCCTGCCTGTCACTGGAAACCATAGAAGGAGAGTTGACCCCACCCCACCATGGGAAAGGTGTCATGCCTATGACACTTGAGAGAAATGGTCCCACCCCTCACCAGAGGCATGAGAAAGCAGTTGCTGATGGCATGGGCCTAGGGGACCTGGCTCTGCCCCTCACCTGGTTAGGCTGTCATAGACTGATCAGTTCAGCTACCATCCAGATCCACATCCTTAATCTTGGGATGGCCCACCCTAACATCTACCCTGTCTATGGCCTGCTGAAGTGTGTGAAAGGATTAGTCCTGTGGAAAAATATCCACAACATCTCCAGGGCATGGGGCAACAGAAGCATATCTAAGAGGAGTTTTAGTGTAGGTCCAGTGATGATTGGGTGCCAGACAAATGACTCACTTCAATGAACATTTAGGGGATGAAACACCATAGCTCCCAATGTCACTATAATGAATAGAGGAATTTGAAAGACAGAGAAGCAAGTTGAGTTTTGATTGTTTATTTGTTTAATTGTTTTGTTTTAATTAATTTTCGGTGGGAATGTGGCAGTGGTGAGGAGAAGATAAAGAGGGTCTTGGAGTGAGCGGATTGGAGTTCATGATGTGAAATTTTCAAAGAATCAATAAAGAATTATCTTTTTGAAAGATTAAAATTGTCACTGGGATATGCTAGGGATAGCACTAATTCTATGGATGGCTTTGGATTATATTGACACCATAACAGAAGTAAAATTTTTGACCAATTAACAATGATATTTAATTAACTTCTTTAAGCAGTGTTTTGTGGTTTTCTTCTATAAACTTTTTAGCCTCCTGGTTAATTTTTCAGTATTTACTTTTGTGTGTGTGTGGTATGTGCTTATTCCGGTGGTTGTATGTTATATGATATTTTCTTTGGGTTCTGACAAATAAAGTTTGCATAGAATGCAAGAGATAGCCACTAGTTAACCATACAGTCAATAGTGGTGACTAATGCCTTTAATCCAAGCACTCATGCTCACGCCTTTAATCCCAGGAATTGGGAGGTGGAGAAAGGAAGGGATAAGGTGAGGTAGATGATCTCAGCCTTTTGGACTGAAGAGTGAGAGAGGAAATAATTAATTGCTGACTGTCCCTCATTATTTGAACATTGAGGGTTTTCATTGTTGTTTTGTTTTGTTTTTAGCCTGATATCTGACTCCTGGTTTTTATTGTCTATGAATAATTAGATTAATGCTTCAATGTGGATGCACAAGTGTATGAGGCACATATTTGTTCAAGAGCATGTTGATCCGTACTTGAATGACTTTGAATGAAAATATCACTATCAACCATGGCATGTCTAAGCTACGAGCAAAGGATGTTCTTGTGTATCAACTTATGCATCAACTTCTTTTAGCAATGTCGTTCATTTATCACTGTACAAATCTTTTAGGTCATCGAGTATGAATAGAATATTAACTCTCCAGTATAAAATTACTTGGGATTTATGGTTTCTGGAATTATTAATTTCCTTTTTAAATATTATTTGTTAGCAAGTTAGAAATGAAAATTAATGAGCTGGGAATGCAGCTCAGTGGTAAAATACTCACAAGCACAAATGAAGCCTTGGGTTTGACGCTAGCCTGCAATCATAATAATACTTCTAAGAAGCATTTGAAGAATTTAATTAAGAGAGGACTTTGCTTAGATAACAGAAGTGCTTAAAATGAAATTCCAAATATGGAAGAAAAAATATGCTCTTCTTATGCAGTATTAAAATAAAATAATTTTCTGCACTTATAAAACTATTTAACTGGACTGAACATTGTCTTCTCTCTTTTAATATAATAAGTGAAAATTATCCCTTAAGTGTCATAAATTGGTTGTCTCTGCCCTGGATAAGTCTAAATTGCCATATAGTTTTATATTGCATTTGTAGGTTTGCTTCCATGAGATTTATTTTGTAGGATAAATGTTAATTACATGCAGTTAGTGCAATATGCTTGTTCATTGTTCATATAAATAAAATCCAATCATAGTTTTGTAACACATTTAATTGTGAAAATAAGGATACATACAAGAGTATATAAATATTTATATGTTTATATAAAGCATGCAGTATAGAACTTTTTATGAAATCAGAAGTCTTAATGGTCATGTGTTTATATAAAAAAATATGACAGGTACCCCTGAACCTATATTCCTCCTTAGGGCTTTGTATGGTACTTAGGTTATTACCTCCAAGGGTTAACACACTAAGCAAGTATTCAGATCAACAATTTTCCTCAGCTTTTTTCTTATGTAGGGGTTTGCTAAATTACCTATGTTGGTCTTGATCTACTGAGAGCTACTTCATCAAGCATAGATCCACATACATTCTAATGATTTTATTCTACATATGAATCCTTTATCCTGACTATGTTGAAGTAACTTCCTAGCTTCCTTTACAGCTATAGGACCCTAGTGAAGCCTCTAGTAAGAACAAAGAAATAGTGGAAAGTGGACAATCTTGTGTTATAATGGTGTCTGCGGGGCGCCATCCTGTCCAGCAGGAACGAACCCCACCAAAAACGAGAATTCCTTCTCTGGTCACATCTTTATTTGGAGCATTCCCTTGAGGAAAATTGGGGGAAGGGACGATAGAGCAGGGACGAGAGAAAGCTTAGAGAGAGAGCGTTGGGCCCCGAGGCAGCTGCTTTTAAACGGTGGAGCGGCTTGAACGCTGTCCTGATTGGTTAATGCCATCCTGCTGGTCTGAGCATGTGCAGGCAAGGGTGCAGGCAGGGTTGCTCAGCCCCACGTGGCTACCTCCAAACTGCAGGACCACCTGTGCCTCCAGGTGGCTCCCAACATCTCCCCCTAATTATTGTCTTTAAGAGCAATAAGGCAAAACTATTTTCCAATCTGGTCCCCACCTAGACGCAGCATGCCAAGGATATCTCTGCTCCCACCCATCTCCAAGGAAGGAAAAGGCAAAGTAGAGTAAGAGATAAGAGGTTGCACAGGGTGTTGCTCAAGTCGATGGTGTGAAACAGCTGCTCTTGGCACCGCCCAGAAGGTCATCTCTGCTGTCTCCGTACGAATCTTCCACAGCAGGACACTCAGCATCCACTGGGTCGTCTTCTTTATCTCTCTGGTCGGTCTCGCTGGCATCCAGATGTATGTCAGCATTCCTAGAAAAACATAAACAAAACTCTCCTCCCAAATTAACATTTAAGAGTACTAAAAACTCTCAGTGTAAAAATTCAGCACAATCAGTACTGGAAGTAGGCTGGTTTTGAACTTAGAGACCTGTAGGTCTCTGCTTCAAAAAGCAAATCTTGTTTGCCTGTACCAGCAAAATTTTGAATTAAAAATTAAGTGTATAGAATGCAAGAGAAATCCTTTCTCTGGGGGAAGCTGTCACTGGTAGTGTAGTCCCCCTCTATTGTTTAAAAACCAAAGCAGTTGTCATTGGGAATTGAACTCATAACCTTTGGAAGAGCAGGCAATGCTCTTAACCTCTGAGCCATCTCTCCAGCTCCCCTATTCAGATGAAAAAACCTCTAGGTAACATTGTTTATTTCACCCGTTGCCAGGGGCAATAGGTAATGATAACCAGGTTGACGCGCCTTTATTATGATAATTAGGACCAGTTCTTTGAGGGAGAATGGACGTCGATCATCTGGCTACTTCCTGCTGACAAAGGGGCGATGTTTGGGGGATAAATGTTTTTATCTGACTGAATTTTTGGCGACAAATGTTTTTATCTGACTGAATTCTTGGCGACCTTGACTGAGGGCGGCAGCAGCGGAGGCGGCGGCTGCCACAGCTCCGCCTCTGAAGCCCATTATGGCGCGCTCCGCATGGCCCGAAGGCATGGCTCCGCCCCGGGCCGTGGGCGGGCTCGCCGGTTATCCCGTAACTGCGAACTGTACCTCAGCCTCACCTCAGGCATTGAATTCGCACCGCCAAGCTCCGGCGAGGGGGGGCATCCGCCCACCCGTGGGGGGGCTTCTCCTGCCCGGTCCGCCTGCGCGCAGAGCCCCGTTCTCTGGGAACTCACCTCCCCGCTCGCCCATGTTGCTATGGAAACACAGTTTTTCCGCAGAGCCGATTCAGCTCCTCTCTGCCTTCTATGGCGCCGCTGCTCACCACGCAGCTTCCGCCTCAGTCAGGCGAGTCCGCTCAGGTGCTGAAAAAGTCCTCCAAAAACCATAGCCCCGCCAGAAGGCCGGGACATATAGCCTCTGATGTCACACGGACTTTAGCCTGCCCGCGACCTGGCTATTCGCAGGCCTCTGAGGACTCCAGCAAATTTCCCGCCAGCAACTGGTTAGCATGGCCACGCCTCCCGAACGAGCTAGCACTGGAGAGTGCAATTTTGCGTCTCCCTCCTGAGTAGCTGGGATTACAGGTGTGCACCACCGTGCCTGGCCCACTTCCGTGTTTCTAATCAGGCATTACCGCTCAAAGGCGGGCCGGCTGCCGCCAGCACTCTCAGCACGATCAAGCAGCTTGTCTTTCTCAGTCAAAAATTAAAGTTTTTTGTACGTGAGAGCCAGAGACTGAGCTCTCTTAACAAAATTAGGCGAAAATCACCTCCAAAAGCTCTGTGGCTCTTTAAGAACAGGGAAGGCAGTGATCAAGTTTGCCTCCCTACGAGACTGTTGCCTCCAGTCTCTATCAGCGAGTATGCACGGAGGAAGCCGCGGATCTCCCAACCGTAAACCTCGCTTTTTCTCAGCTCCACCTGCACTGAACTTAAGGGATTTTTCTTCCCCGTTGCTTTTTGTACCTTCTTTCAGATACCTTAACTTTGATTTTTTTTGTATTTTTTTTTTTATTTAGGCCTATCCTTTGAAATTCCTTTTTACATTTCTTTTCCTCCCCTTTCTGGGGATTCACAGACGTCACTCACCGCTCCATGTTCTCAGAGTTCTGAAATTCAAGGCTCTCTGTGCTGGTGTCTGATCTTGGCTTTTTCTCCCGGGCTTTCTCAGGGTCCCCCGGCGTAGTTGTCAGGGTCCCTCAGCGTCCCGGAGTTTCGAGCACCAGTTGCGGGGCGCCATCCTGTCCAGCAGGAACGAACCCCACCAAAAACGAGAATTCCTTCTCTGGTCACATCTTTATTTGGAGCATTCCCTTGAGGAAAATTGGGGGAAGGGACGATAGAGCAGGGACGAGAGAAAGCTTAGAGAGAGAGCGTTGGGCCCCGAGGCAGCTGCTTTTAAACGGTGGAGCGGCTTGAACGCTGTCCTGATTGGTTAATGCCATCCTGCTGGTCTGAGCATGTGCAGGCAAGGGTGCAGGCAGGGTTGCTCAGCCCCACGTGGCTACCTCCAAACTGCAGGACCACCTGTGCCTCCAGGTGGCTCCCAACAGGTGTCTATTTGTATTGACCTGTTCTTGGAACTCTCACTGCAACAAACACTTCTGCAGAAGTGTACACAGTGATCTCTGTCTGATGTCATAGGCACTTGGACCATGGATATGTTTTACTACTGTTCATAATGCTGCACTTTTATGTTAAAGGGAATCATTTTCATTAGACAGAAAGAAATTTGTCTTTTAGAAATTCACAGAATTCCACTGTCCTCCCACATACTTTGAAAGGCAGCCTGTATCCAGAATGAAAGGTCTTTCAATAGATATTGCAATTTTTCATTTTTTTGTTGAATGATTTAAAATGACTACTGAATATAAATACTATTCTACTCACGTTCATTCTCAGGAGAAAAAAATCAGATATATTTAAAGAGTACATGTTATTAAAGTCTTTGTCCTTGATACATTTATTGTGCCAACACAGTTCATTTTGGTAATATTTAGTTCATTTTGCAGAGAAATTTTATATAGTAAACCCATATGAAATTCAAGTATAATGGAATGATTTATTTGTCTCATAATCTTCATATGGGTTAAACTTCTCTTTATTGTCTATTAGCTTACACTTTTTAACCTATCCAGAGAGATGGTTCAGTCCTCATAATATTTCCAGGAGGTTCCAGAAAAGAGAAAAGAAGCCATAAATGGAAGCACATATTATTGCCCGCCCTGCACTGTCTGAAGATTTCTTCCCAACAAGTGTCTCAATGACCACTTGCTCTTTATTCCTTGACTTAACTGTCTTTAGTCTACTTAGACTGAACAAATATATCCTGCCTTCAGCCCCCAATAAAGCCATCTTCATTATTCAAAACACTATTACTTGAGAGTCATTGTTAGTGTTAAGGATAATGTGAGATTAATAAAGCAAGGGAAATATTTGCAATGCTCTACAGAAGAAAGTTGAGATTCAGATAATATGATTTTCAGAACGCCTCAGTGAGGCTTTACAGGGAAATGCTTTTATTTACTCATTGTTTTCTTGTTTCCTCATTTAATGACTTTTCTTGTTACCTTATCTGCCCCTGATATTTCATAAATTACTAGCACTTAAAACATTCAAATTATTGCATTTAGTAAATGAACTCAACTCCCTACTTGTAAAACAATGAAACAAAAATCCAAAAGACCTAAAGGGGAAAAAAATAAATTAACCAAAACAGAATAATCCTAAATAAAGTGACCACTGCAACAGTTCTAGATTCAGATCTCCGCTATAGATCATTATAAAGATTTAAGTCTATAATACACACTTATGTTCATATTTCCACAATAATAACAACATATTCAAAAGTTATGTGAATTAATAGAATGCTTGAAACCTGAAACAATTATGATATTCTACAGTTTTAATTAAGCTATTGATTACCAACAAATTGAATCTGTCACACTGTCATTTTCCATTGGAGATGTAAAAAAAAAGAACAGAAGCAGATGTTTGAATTACACATTTAAAGATATGACTTCAAAATGAGAAACCTACGGACTGTGGAAAGTGCCATCATAGTGTTACTTTATTTGGCCATTTGAAGAAGATCTTTAGATAACAAAAGAAAAAGGTTCGTAATGAATGAAGGACAGTGTGAAAGCGCTTTCTGTGGTATTGAATTTTTTTTTACTTAAAAGTTTTTTTTTCATTTTATATACTAACCTCAACTCAATATCCAGTAGCATTATTTTTATATAAGAAAGAGAATTGAAAGCGGTGAAAATGACAATAAAAATTAAGAAGGCAAAATCTGGAAATATTAATATCAAATCTAGGAGATTTAAATATCTTTTTATGACAGAAAAGAGAACAGATTAGCTTTCATAACTGCACCAATTGTTTCTACCTGCTTAAAAACAAATAAAATAAAACAGCAGCAACAAAAATGAAATAAAAATAAAAAGCAGAATACTTACTAGAACTAATAATAGAGGTAAAGCCATCTGCTGAAATATTGCTCGTACATAGTAATTATCTCTGTGCCTGAAATAAGAGGCATAAAGATAACCATGTACAATCAAAAGTACCTGCTTCTCAGGCTGTTCATCAAGGCAACTTTAATATCTTTGTTCCTCAAGCTATAGATTAAGGGATTCATCATGGGAACCACATTGGTGTAAAGGACAGAAGAGATTTTGCCTTCATTCATAGACCCAGTTGAGGTTTTAAAATACACAAGTGTACCTGAACCAAAGAACAGAGAAACAACAATGATGTGGGAGCTGCAGGTGCTGAAGGCTTTGGACCTGCCCTCAGAGGAACTGATGTGGAAGATGCTGTAGAGGATGAAACCATAAGAGATAAAAATAGTTGAAGTAGGAACAATGACATGGATGCTCCCAACAACAAGAATTATAAACTCATTTGCAAATGTGCTTGAGCAGGAGAGCTGGAGCAAAGGAGGAATATCACAGAAGTAGTGGTTGATGGTGTTTGCACCACAGAAGCTCAGTCTCAGCAGGCATGCAGTGTGAGCCACAGCAGTAGAAAATGCAATAAAGTAGGAACCAAACATAAGGTTCAAACATAGTTTAGGAGACATGACAACATTATACAACAGTGGATTACAGATGGCTATGTAGCGATCATAGGCCATAGAAGTTAAGACATAAAACTCAGAAATAACAAAGAAGCAAAAGAAAAAGACTTGAGTCATACATTCCTTGTAAGAAATTATATTCTTCCTTAATACAAAGTTCATTAGCATTTGGGGAGTGAACACAGAACAATAGCAAAGGTCTATAAAGGACAAGTTAAATAGAAAAAAGTACATTGGAGTGTGGAGGTGAGAATTCAGCATGGTCAGAATTATCAAAGACAAATTTCCCAATACAGTGACCAGATACATTCCTAGAAACAAAAAGAACAAGGGCATTTGGAGTTCAGGCTGGTCTGTTAATCCTATGAGAATGAATTCAGTCACTGAAGAGACATTTACTCTGTTCATTTTTCCCTACAAGAATCTGTGGACACAGAAGATAAACCTACATTAGAGGATGACTTTTACTTGTTGTGGATCCTTTCCATCTGTGAGTTGTTTCCTCTAGTTCAGATTAATCATATAGAATCAGCTGTTGCAGCCACAAAATATTATCTTAAGTCAGAAGTCCACTGGTACCAACTTTTAGTATTATGTAAAAAGCGAAAAGAATATACTGATAAGCATTCAACCTTTTCCCATCTCATCTTCCTTCATTAAAGCCCTCCATACAACCTTAAAATTGGGAACAGATGCCTGGGACAGAACAGTACTGGTTGCAGATTCACTTTAACTGTGGTATGAATAAAAAAACTTGTGCCTAATCTAAAAACAAAAGAAAAAGAGTCACGGGGAAAATATTTCTTGTCCCCTTGTCACAGAGTCATGAATCTGGAAGATTTAAGTTCTGACCATGCAAGTGAACTCCAGTGGAGGTGCTGTAACTCCATGGCCAATGCCTCCTAACCCTCTCTGATCCATCTGAATACTTTTTTCTGCAGGTTTCAATTGAGGCTCATTTTGCATAAGAAAAGGAAGACACTTGCTGAAGACCAGCATATGTTGAGAGAAAGAATGTGGATTGGGAAGAAGAGGGAGTGGAGAGAACTTCAGAGGAGTTGAGGGTCAGGTAATGGTAATCAGATTATACTATGTGAAAAAATTCTCTTTAATAAATCAAAAAATAAAGAAAGATAATATTAATTCATAAAAAAGACAGAGGAAAGAAGGATGGATATTAGTATACCTGGAATTCAGAACTCACAGTTTTCTGTCTGTTCCTTAGAGCAATCCTATTTTCCCATTTCCCTCTTTATCTGGATAAGTATTTCAGATTCAAAAGTTTCAGATCTTTCAATTTAAAGAAGATATACACAAGACTTAATTCTCTTAGACCAATTTCTGAATTGCAGAACATTATTTGCGATTAAGGCTTTGAGTCTTTGCTGGAAGCAGAGAAGTGCCCTTTAACTGCAGGATGTGTGTGCTTATAGGCAAGGCAGAAGAATGTCCAGGCTCTTCTTCAGAGGAGAGCGTTTATATTGAATTAGAAGTGGGGAAATTGTGTTATACTCTTCGTCATGATGCTTATTTCCCGAGAGACAATTATACTCATCTTTTCCATTCACTCTAGAGACCATGTATCCTCCAGTGTAGATAGAGAGATATACTTCTGCCTACCCAATTATTTTTGTTTCTGAAGAGAAATCTGAGTTTGGAGTTCCTGCTCTCTTACTTCCTGAAATTAAGTAAGAATTGCCCACGGATCTTGCTCCTGATTTTCTAAATTCTGTGTCTGAAAGTTGCAGAGTGATGTAACAAGTCACCTCCAGTGCTGTGCTACCAGAAACATCACAGATACTTTTTACAAAAAATGTATTTCTGAACAAAGATGTCTCTAGGAGACATGCTAGCATGGAAGGGGTAAATCTTAAGGTGTCTCAACCCCGATGGAAAAATAAAGACAAATAAAAAATGCAGGGAGTGTGAAACACAGTATTTCTTAAGAGAATAAATAAGCTCTAATTGGTAATTCAATACAAGTGATCAACTATAAGCTCATACAAAAAAGTAACATTATATCGACAGAGAGGTTGAATTTATATATTTAAGAACATATATGAATATATATGTTCACTAGTTAAGGAAATAGAAGTCGTGCGCTTCAGAGAAAGCAAAGGGTTTACATAGACAGGGATGGAGGCAAGAAGGAGAATGTGGAAAAATTATGTAACTGTATTTTAAATTAGAAAGTAAAATATTTAAAAACTTTTAAAAGTTTTAATAAAATAAAATAAAATATAATTGCATCACTTTCCCAGTTCCCTCTCCTTAAGTCTAGGAATCTCCAAGTACTGTCATGCTCACCAACTAAATACCTTTCAATTAATGCTTCCCTTTTCTTTAATTTTTGATATATTGATATATATATATACATGTATGCATACATCTTATTTATATTTATACATACACAGACTCATATATAGGCAGAATATGTAAATTAATCCTGTCTGTTTAAGATAAACACCATGTTTTTCTTCCTTATTCTTAATAGATTTTATATGCATATGTGAAAATATATGTATATATAACAAAAATGTAGGGGGAAAAGGTCTAATAAACATTGGGGTGCAGAGATTAAAAATAAAATGTGAGATGATATGGAAGAAATATACTCAATGAGTCAGAGGTTTTATATGAATATTTTATGTCACACATTATGTAAAATGACTATATACAATGTCAGTTCTGCAGATTAATAATGTTATCCTCAAGTTATGCATTTAACAGTACTACATGTACTTTTCCTACAAAAAAACTTCAAGTACTTTTATCAAATGTAAAACATTTAAAGTATTCAAAATAAGATTTTCAATATTGGATAAAATACATATTTGCAAAATGTTTCTACTCGATTAGGAAGACTCCAGATGAACATTATACACTTAGAAACACATACAAATAGTATGTATGACAAATTTATGTAGCTCACACCATGAAATAAAAAGTACATTGATCAGGATGCAAAAGTTTTTTATGTTCTAAGCTGATGTCTTTGCAGAATTAATAAAACTGTGACACTTTAAATTTGCCTTTCTAGGGGGAGGTAAATTATATATAACAATGATGAAACATGTTTGTCTATTATGAATCATTCCAGATTTCTTCTAGAAACTCTTTATCATATTCTCATTTATTATTTGGATATAGATTACTCCAGGGCTTTTGAGTAGACATTTTGGTTTTATTTTATCCAACTAATACTGGATTGAATTTAAGAGAGAGGATATTACATATGTTGGACTTCTTTCATTCTAAGAAGTATCAAACCATGCTCCCATTCACATACACATTTGAACGAAATATTTTTAATAAAACCTAACCTGTTGTGGAATATAGTTTAAGAAGTGTTATATTTGTTTATGTTGTAAAATATTTATTTACTGATACAAAGATGTACTTCATTCTTTTATGCCTTATTTGTGTAACTCTGTAAAGCTGTGTTACTTTGCCTGTTCAAAACACATGATTAGTCTAATAAAGAGCTGAAAGGCCAATAGCTAGATAGGAGAAAGGATAGTCAGCAATTGCCAAGCAGAGAGAATAAATAGAAGGAGAAAAAGAGGAGAGGAAGGAGGAGCTAGAAAAGGAGGAAAGGAGGATGATAGAGGCCAGTCAACCAGCCAGATAGCCAGACATGGAATTAGAAAGAAAGAAAAGGTATACAGAAATATACAGACAGGTCAAATCCAAGAGTCAAAAGTGAGATTGAATAATTTAAGAAAAGGTGGCTAGAAGTAAGCCAAGCAAAGATCAGGCATTCATAAAAAAGAATCAGTCTCCATGTGATTATGTCAGAGCTTGGTGGAAGGCCCCCAAAGAGTAAATAGGAAAACAAACAAACAAAAACAGCTACACTAATTGGTTGTCGTTTATTTAGATATTCTCAGAAAGCTGTGTTACTGCTTTAAAAGTATTGTCTTCAAAAGGTGTCCTTTTGGTCCAACTATAACTACAACCCAGGTGATGTGGGAGTCCCCTCTGTGTGTTGCTTGTATTGGTTAATGAATAAAGAAACTGCCTTGGCCTAATTGATAGGGCAGAACTTATGTAGGTGGGAAAGACAGAACTGAATGCTGGGAGGAAGAGAGGTGGAGTAGGAGAGAGATGCCATGAAGTTACCAGAGACAGACATGCCGAATTTTTCTCAGTAAGCCACTACCATGTGGCGATATGGCTATATAGCAACTGATAGAAATGGGTTAAATCAAGATGTGAAAGTTAGCCAATAAGAGGCTAGAGATAATGGGCCTGAAAGACCCCCAGAGGGTGTCTTTAACACTTGGAGACCCTCATCCAAGAACCAAATCCGATTCACTGGATGCAAGAGCAAGAGGCAATTTTTATTGTTTACACAGGGCCTGTGGGTGCTGCAGTCATGTGGAGGACTGAGCTCCCCGGGCTGGGTTTGGGGCTGATTATATGTGGTTGGGGTAGGCAGAAGCAGGCATACAGAAGCAGATGTATAGTTATAGGGGTCTCATTGGTCAATTTTAATGAGGTCATGAGGTCATGCCTGAGACAGGGTGTTGGCTCTCCGCTGGGTACATGGCAGGTTGGGGACTCTCTGTTCCTCCCCCTTAATCTTTCTCATGCGGGTGGCATAACTCCTGGTGTCTAACCGCAGACATCCTGTTTGTGCAGACTTGACAATATCATCTGTGACCTTATTATGAGCCCTAGTTCTTAGTTCAAGCCTTGCTAAAAAATGGCATTACAGCAGCTAAGCCAGGCCGGGGTCTTTCAGGCCAAGCAGTGATTTAATTAATACAATTTCTATGTGGTTATTTTGGGGCAAATCTAGCTAGGTGGCTGGGATAAACAAGTGGGCTTTCTCTTACAACAATTTGTGCTCAACGTGGGGCCCAAACCCACGACCTTGAGACAAGAGTCTCAAGCTCTACACTCCAGGGAATATTGCTGTTTTTAAATGGTGCACCACTACCCCAAAAGGTATACTTTTATACTCACTGAACATTCTGCATGAGACTCTTCTAGGGTTGAAGGTTTATTACTGTTCCATGTAGAAAATTTAATGATTTCAACTTAAATTGTTGTGTTTCATTTTAAATGTATGAAATCCTTTTTAAAATTTATGAAGCTCAGTAGATATTAAAGGTCCCTTACTAGTTTTAATGTGTAAAAGAAAATTAAGAGCTTTAAAATATTTTTTTATTAATTTTACATATGAAAAACACTTTCCCCTTCCTCTCTTTTTTTCCTCACCCCCCACTTTCCCCCATTCAGTCACCTATCTACTATTCATTAAGGGTAAGATCTCCCATGTGAAGTCAAAAAGCCTGGCATGTTCAGTTGAGGCAGAGCCACGACATTCTTCCTGTATAGAGGTAGAACAAGGCATTCCACCACATAAAATGAGTGAGTGCAAAATGTTAGTTTTTGCACCATGGATAGATCTCTGCAGGGAACTAAGCTGGGTCCTTTGGATATAGACCATGGATGTACAGCCTGGTCTGTTTGTGGGACTCCTGGCATTGGGACCATGCTCTATCTCTTGTGCATGAACTAGCTTTTTGAACTCATTCCATATGGTAGGATGCCTTGCTCAGCCTTGATGCAGTGGGAAAGGTCTTAGTGCTGCCCCAACTGAATGTGCCAGGCTATGTTGACCCCATAGGATAACATAAGGGAGGCCTTACCCATTCTGAGGCATGTATAAGGGATGGGACTGGGGGAAAGTGGGCATAGGCGGAGGACAGCAGGGAGGGGAAACTGTGGTTGATATGTAAAATGAACAAAAAAATTTAGGGAAAACCAGAAAAAAAGAATGAATAAAGGAGAATTAAGTTGACCAAATCAAGATATCACCATCTTAAACCTGAAATCACAGAAACATATGAATTTTTTGGGCTAACTGGCAGTACTAGTCATTTCATTTAATATAGATAGGCAGAAAGATGGATCAATAGCAGTTACAGAAGTAGATAGGTAAATAGTTATGAAGGTATAATTATATCAGCTTATTAATCTCTAGTAACCATCAAATCAACACTGAATTTCTCCATCATATCAATGTACATGTCTTTTCTGGTATAATTAAGCCAGTATCTGTGCCCTTTGGAACCTGCTAGCATGTAAGAAAGTCAGGTTTGGTCAAACCTTCCACCATATCGAGGTTTTTCTCAAGACAACTGTGAAATTTGCTATCTAGTTACAAGTAATTTGGTTGAATCATTAGAATTTACTATATAATACAACATCATCTTTGAAGAACTATTACTATAATTAATAATTTCTAATTTGTAATCTTTCACTTACTTTTCTTGCCCAGTGACCTCATCAAGAGCTTCTCACTCTAGGTTGAACAAACACAGCAAAGGTAGAGGACGGTGAAGTGGCTTAATTGTTAAGAGCACTTACTGCTTTTCTAGAGGATCAGGGTTTAGTTTCTATTACCCCACTCAAGTGACTCACAATTCGCTATACTCCAGATTCAGTGTGTGGTATTCTGAACTCTACCATCAACCTCTTGCACTTGTTTATAGACACACACTCACACACAAATATGAAAGGAAGTGAGAACGGCTGTGGTTGGTTTGGAAGGAGATGAGGGAAGAGGAAAATGATATAATCCTAAACTAGAAAAATAAAATAAGAACATGGTTATACAACCATGAGAGTACAGTAGTGGCATGCATACCTTGGCAGTAACTAAAAGAAGTCTCCATATGTTTGACAATGGAAATTGAAGAAAATATATTGACTTCAATTGATGGTATGCAGGATGGAGGAGTTCTGCATAATGCTACAAAGATACATTACAAAGAATACGAAAGTCAGCCTGACCTGATGCCTAACCTCTCAGATGGGGCCTAGTTTGCTGGGGTCCTGTGGGCCTTATTATAAGAAAATATGTGGTGGAGAAATGAGAGAGGTAGAGAAATGGAATGGTTCATGCTCCAGAAACCAGAGGCCTTTAACCAGATCGGTAGCTCATTGGGATGAAAATTTGCCAGTAATATTGATAGGACAAAGAGGTATATATTATATGGCACACTGAAGCCTCTAATGCCTCCAAGATGAATGAAGAGATATTAAAGGGGCAGGAAAGAAGAAGAAACAAAGAGATTTTTCTGTTGTTGTTTTGGGTTTTTTTGGTGTTCTTTTGTTTTTGTTTGCTTACTTGCTTTCTTTGATTTGTTTCCTTTTGTGGGGAGGCATGGTAGGAATAAGGGGAAGATATGGAGAGACCAAGAGATGAACAGAATTAGGGAGCCTGATGTTAAACTCCCAAAGGCTCAAAAGAAGTTAAATATATAAAAAATAAAATTTTATAATTAATACTGTACCTCATAAATTTATATAATTATTTGGCAATTTAAAAAAAGAAAATGAAAAACCACACAGACCACAGCATAGCAACATTAGTGTTGTTTTATCTATGTGCAGGAAATGTAAGTTTATAATTGTGACAGGAAAACAATCAAGCTTTTTGTTTTGAATTATTTTTAAATATGACAAGTTACTGGCATAGAGCATTGCATAAATTGTAAAGAAAAAATAAGATACTGCAGAGGGGTCATTGAGTAGGCCACTGTTGGTGTCTTACAGGGAAGAAAAACACACAGAGATAAAATAGAAAACCCCGCGTAGACTGACTTTGTCAAGCTACATCAGATTTTGGGGGGCAGTGTGTCTAATAACATTTGGTTTATTCCAGATATATTTAAACAAAGTATAATTTGAAAAAAAGTTTCCTGGTGTAATACAACACTGCTTGCACAAGGAATCATAACCTCATGGAAACTCAATTAGGGTACATATCATTTCTTCCAGAAGTTGGGCTCTAGAGATAGGTTAACTGTACAAAGTTAAGGCCTGAAGATCGTATAGAAAATGTAGAGGTCATTTGCACTATTAGTCACGTCTGGTTGTGAGTGCTTGGAGAGCCTGGGGCTATTAGGGTGGTTTAGATTACAAGCCACCTCCAATCCTGGTGTAGGAGCTTGATATGACCTGGGTCAAGAGATCACACAGCCCACCAGGCAGTTAATCATCTCCAATTCCCAGTTTTTTGAATTATAGTGTAGGCCTTAATCTTTACCATTGGTAAAACAATCCCGTGTACTTAATATTCATGGTAGTTCTGTAAATGGATAGAAATAGAGTTATCACATGATATCACAACTATACATGAATATATTCCAAGGACTTGAACATATATGAACACAAAATGAATAGTGTTCATCAGACATCATTCCTAATGTTTGAAGGGTCAGTTTCACTCAAGTATGAATATTCATAGTAGAATATTAAGATATGCACCCTTGGTTAAAGCTGTGGAAACTTTGTTTTAATGTTACAAATATGTGTTGCACTCTTTTATGTTGCATTTGTTTAACTAAATGAAATTAACCTCTGGTCAGGAGAATGAGTCAGCTACTACCTGACAGGAAGTGGTAGAAAGGAAAACGTGTAGCAAGGGGTCTTTAGTGGGAGCTAAAGAAGACTGCTGGTTTTTGGGGTAAAATGTTAGCTACTTGCTATTCAGCCTCTCTGAGTGAGCAGAATTTCACCTTAACATGTGAATCCTGAGTTCTACAGAGGGATAGAGATCTAGGTAAAGTTTCCCTTAGTACATTTTAGAGAGCCAGTGCTTGAGGGAACAGCATTTCCCTTAGCTGTGGAACTTCTACTGATAGCAGTCCAGTAGCAGTTGCTGATTAGGACAGCAGTTGTTTAAGTGGAAGTCATGGAATTAGGTGAAAAACAACAATGTATCATTAAATGAATGGATAAACAAATCGTGGTATAGTCATTCATTATTAGAATTTTATTCTAGCTTTAATACAATAAGTACTGGATTACTATTCAATGTGAATTAATGCTCAAAATATATTGTTACCTATAATGAGGAAATACAACATGTACCATTTAATTTCATGTATTTTCCACAATAACAATACATGGAAATAAAATGATAGTATGATTTATCTTTGCTACAGGTTGGTAGTGGATTGGAGCTAAAGGTTAGAAATTGATTTCAAATGGATCTCGAATATATCTCATTGGTGATGATAAACTCTGAATTTACAAAATGATAATGTTTCACAAGTTTGTATTTTAAATATAACAATTGTCAATTTACAATTCGACCAAGAGGGTTCTCCTTTCTCCACATACTCGCCAAAATTTTATTTATTTTTCTTTTCTCTCTTTTTTGTTTTTTTGTTTTTTTTTAACATCATCTTTATATAAACTGTGTATATGTACAGAAAATGTAAGAACGCAACCATGCAATGTCTTTCAGATGCCCCACTTTCTATAGAGTTTTTGCATGAATAGTATATATAAATAAATATTATTGAAATACATGTATAAAATAGCTTTCCCTAATGATAGATAAAAGTACTTTGCACATTTATAGAAGTTAAAAATAGAGTTTTCTTAGAAATTATAGTTTTTTAAATTGTCATTCTTGAGCTATACAAAATATTTCACCTTTTTCTCTTTATGCTTGTATTTGTTTGTTTATTTTTTATTTGTTCTGTTTTGTTGTTTTTCTTAAATGTGGCCTAGTTTCTTAAAGCTGTGACATTCTGGTCTTTTAAGAGCAGTCATTGTCTAACAGACCATGTATAATACTCAAAGTTGTTTATTTCTTGCCTCATCAGCCTTCCAATAGGCTATAGCTGGTCATGGTGGATTAAATACTAACTCTGAGTAGAGAATCACATAAAAAGTTCAATTGATCAAATTAAGAGTTTCATTTGAAAACTGCCTTTACATTTTTATGACTCTATCTATCATGCACATGTGCATGGTGTGTGTGTGTGTGTGTGTGTGTGTGTGTGTGTGTGTGTGTGTGTGTTGAGATAGGGTTTCCCTGTATAGTTCTTGCAGTTCTGGAACTCACTATGTACATCAGGCTGACCTTGAACCTGAAGATCTGCCTTGTGAATGCAGGGATTGCAGGGATCACCCAGCAGGACCGTTTTATTCCTATTGAAGTAAAAGCAAGAATTTTCTAAAAGAGAAACATTCATCTATGTTAATGCATTTGGTTTCACAGCTGCTGCTCCACCAAGCCAGACCCAGCCATTCATCATTCAAACCCAATTAAAAGAGCCAAATTTATTTATAAATATGAATGCAATAACAATAGTCCATGGATAAATAGTCCACAAAGAAAAAAAAAACAGGAGGGTTTGTAGGGATGAATGATAAAGGAGAGAAGTCATATTTAAAATACTATCTCAAAAGTAAACAAAAAGCCAATTAATAGTGAAAAGTGGAATATAGATCTTCCAATGAAAGCAAGTTTGGGAAGGTAGACAAAGAGTTTCAGAGACATTTCAACCAATACATCTTCAGGAGAATTTGACATGATTGGAAAGGTTTAAATAAGACGCAGGAGACATGCATAACTAAGCAGTCTGGCCAAGGTCATGTCTATCCATCATTGTCTAAACTCTAAGTCTTTCCTGAAACATTAGTGTCTCTTACAAAGTGATCTGAAAGCTGCTAATCTTTGTAGAAGAGACAAGTTCCTATTCTGGCAGACAAATATTTCCTAATATTTCCATCTTTTCTTTTTTTCATCAGGAGACTCCTAGAGAAACAAACATTTATATATTATATATTCTGATAACCCAAGAGATAGGCACAGGTATCTGTTTGAAAATCATTCAAAGGGCTTCCTGGAACTCCTAATTCTTCTGCCTCTGGATTCTCTGCAGCTTTAGCTTCCCTGATAGGTAGGTTGAGTGTATTACCTATGAATCCTGTCAATGCTTAATTATATGATTTCTAAAGAAGTTCTCAGTTGTGACAACATTGTTATAATTATATTTTTCTTCATACCCTCTCTAATGTCATTCACAAATATGACAACAGCAACAAAAAGTCATGAAATTACTGACTGAGAAGTGCCTCAGACTTTTCAAAAGAATCTAAATGAATGAGAACAAACTGCTAACTGATTCAATCAAGTGCTTCTATTAACTTTTAGGATGTTTAGGAATGAATTGTGATACAGTCTTTACATCCGAAAGA
The DNA here is from genome assembly GCF_982192425.1 of Myodes glareolus. Lineage (NCBI taxonomy): Eukaryota > Metazoa > Chordata > Mammalia > Rodentia > Cricetidae > Myodes > Myodes glareolus. The sequence continues at coordinate 66,847,497 of NC_142029.1, forward strand.
GTAAAGGCACTGATAGCTTTAAATCAATCACCAACATTTGAAAGTAATATACTCATGCACTGATAATTTCCCTGAGGTTTAACTACAGACCAAGGTTACATCGAATTCTGATCAATACATTCTAATCAGTGTTCTTCTCAAGGCAACTTTAACATCTTTGTTCCTCAGGCTGTAGATTAAGGGATTCATCATGGGAACCACAATAGTATAAAAGATGGAAGAAATTTTCCCCTCATCCATAGACCCAACTGAGGAGGGCTGAAGGTACATAAATGTGCTTGATCCAAAAAACAGAGAAACAGCAAATATATGGGAACTGCAGGTACTGAAGGCTTTGTATTTGCTCTCAGCGGACCTTACCTGGAATATGCTATGAAGAATGAAGCCATAAGAGGTAAGAATAATGGCAGTAGGAACAACAATGTCCTTTCCTGACACAATAAACAGCTCCATCTCATTAACATAGGTGCTGCTGCAGGAGAGCTGCAGCAAAGGGAGGAGGTCACAGAAGTAATGGTTGATGGTGTTTCCATCACAGAAGGTCAGTTGAAGCATGGAACCAGTGTGGATCATGGCGTCAGAAAGTCCCGTCAAATATGAGGCCAGCATAAGATAGAAACACACCTTAGGGGACATAGATATGTTATACAAGAGCGGATTGCAGATTGCCACATAACGATCATAGGCCATGGCAGTTAGAACATAATATTCAGAAATGCCAAAAAAGCAGAACAAGTAGAGCTGGGTCATGCACCCTGTGTAAGAGATAACATTCTTCTCCAGTAAGAAGTTCATCAGCATTTTAGGTGTAATCACTGAAGAATAACAGAGGTCTATGAGTGACAAGTTAAAGAGAAAAAAGTACATGGGTGTGTGGAGGTGAGAATTCAGCACAATTAGAATTATCAAAGCCAAATTTCCTAAAGTAGTCATCAGATATATTACTAGAAAGAGGAAGAAGAGAGGTACTTGGAGGCCAGGCTCTTCAGTTATCCCCAAGAGAATGAATTCCATCACCAAAGAGTCATTTGCCACATCCATTGTTCTCCAAGACAATCTGGTGAGACAAAAAAGACAAATTATAAGAAAAAAACACAACTGACAAATGTACATTGAGAAATGTATTAGTAATGCACTGACCCACTTTAAAACAGTGGACCCACCTTTGATGTTACCATGATATATAATGATATTTACCCTACTAAATAAATACGATGCCTGCCTTTAATCCTAGCATTGGGAAACAAAGGCAGATTGACCTTTGTGAACGTAAGGTCAGCCTAGTCTGCAGAGCTATACAGTGATACCTCCCCCTAAGTACACACAGACAAACACATACAAACACACATACAATATCATAAGAACTCTATAAAACTGGTTTAAGCATCCTCATTTTAAAATTGCTATTGTAAAACACAAGAGAAAAAATAGAATAAAGTGGAACAAGACAGATTTGCTCACCTCACTTCTCATCCTTTATTTCCTTATCCCTTTGGGATATAGATGGAAGGTACAGCAACCTGGTACTGAATCAAATTTGTGCTCTGTGGAGTGAAAATCATGAGCATTATTTCCACGCAGAATAAAAACCAGAATCTAAGAATAGTTAATATGATCAGAAACACTGATGATCTGGAGGAATTTTAGATCTGTAATGGAAAAGTGGGTTACTAAGTAAGACATTGCAACTTAAAGATCTACTGGTTCTCTGGAAATTGTCAATTCACCCTTCTCAGACATTATTCTTTGAATTCTATTGGAGTCATAAGCCTGCCTTAAATAGAGAGAAAGGGGCACAGCATGAATCCTTGGAATAGTCTCAAAATGAAGCTACTGTGCAAACAGAAAAGGCAACACACTCCACAGAAAAGCCTGCATACTCTTCCTTGCATATGAAAATTTCTCTGCTCATATTCAGATAAGAATAAAGAATGATGTTAGTTGTTAGAAACCATAGGAGAGTAAAATAGGTGAGGCTTGGCCAAGTTGAAGAATGCTCAATTATGAAACAAAAATAGGATCTCGATTTAAAATATCCAGCAATGATAAACATGTTAACAGTGTTAAATTTTATGCTTAAGTTTGATTAGAAATTACAATATCACCTTATAGATTATATCCATCTCCACGAAAACACACAGATATATTCAAAGGTCATAGATGAATTAACTTCATCATTGCGTCATTTTGGCAATGTGTTTCTTGGTCAAAACATGAAGAATTATATGACATATATACTATTTTGCACATTAGTAGTAATTCAACAAATATTTTAAAAATTTAAAATATTAGTGTGAATAGACTTTAAAACTTACCCTTTTCTGAAGAGAAAAAGACATGGACTTGTCACTATTACTTACTCTTTTTGTCTTACAAAGCCAATACCTGGTCCTGAGACTTTGATTGCTTTGATTCTATGAGATTGCTGAACAAAGTTATTTTCGTGAATTTCCAAGACATTTCTCTGAATTTTTGCCCACAGGTTGTAATACTACTTTTTAATCCAATAAAACAAGAGAAAAACAAATCAATTTTCTTTTATCACATCTCCCACTTGAAGTTCTGGGTTTCATTTCATAATGTACTCAGAATATACCAGGAACTAACTTAGGCTTTTTCAAGGACCTGAAGACAGGTATAAAAGGGGACTGAAGTGATGACTTGTACATGCTAGACCTTGGAGATTCAATCAACGCCTGTCCTGGTCTTTTGGGAGTGTGTATCCTCAGTACTCGAGCCAAAATTAAACTCCCTTCCCCTAATCACCTTCTTCAAAGAAAGTTTTTGTTTCTTTCTCTCATCCTTCATTTTCATGGTATAGTTCTGCACACGCAACCCAATTGCTATTTTATTATCTCATATAATGTATTCAAGGAATGTAGTCATGTAGTAATACTTCAGTTATAATTCCCCCTGATACATCTCCTAAATGATTTTTAATTTGGTTATTTTTATTTGCCAGTCTGTTCATCGATCCTAAGACCTCATGGATATTATACCAGAGTTCACACGTTGTATTACTTTTTCCAGCCCCCTAAAATTAATTTCTACATGTTGCATATGTTTTTGTTGCTGTTTCTTGAAATTACACCTTAAATAGCAAACTCTCTTTGTCATTAAACACAATATTTTGCAATCCAGGTCAGCATTTTTCAACAGCTTTCATAGGAAGTATGGAAGAAAAGGTATTGGAGACTCTGAAATTGATAATACAATACAATATACAATACAATACAACACATCTTAATGCAATAGATGGGTAGAGATTTTTTTAAACATTTCTCTACCCAAGTTCTACTTACTAAAAAAATCAGGGAAGTTAATTAAATTATACGCTCCATCAGATATTTGTGTTGATTCATTTAGGAAAGGAAAAGGAAAATGGAAAAAGTAAAGCCCTGTAAACTAAAAATAGTAAAAATCTCATCTGTAAGTACCATTGATCATTAATATATGAAAGAATTTGGTCCATATTAATTCTTATATTGAAAAGATAGTAAATTTAAAGTGTATTTAAATTTAGTGTATAGATTTGAGTATTGTTGTTGCTGAGGTTAGGGGAAAAACCCTTGGTTGAAATATTAAATTTCAGTGTTTCATTGTGTCCAAAAATAATGTTCTGAAATAGAAAATTCACTTATTTTATGATTTGGTGAGAGTAATTTAGACATATATCTGGTAATATCGTTTCTGTTTCAGAAGAAACAATAACTTATATATTGTCACTCTACCATGTGACCTTGATTTATAATTTTTTTCAAACCCTGCTTGCTCCTGTGCTGTTTCATGGATGTGTATAGGCATCCAAGTTCTTCCAATATCTGAGCATGTTCAGTAAAATCTACAAGAAGATTCACCCAGCCAGGGGTAGTGACAAGTTTTAATGGGATTAGCAAGTAGATTTTTGATTCCAGGCACATAAGAAAGTTTCAGCAAATTCTGGGTTAGATATTGATTAAAATGTACCTCAAAACTCATATAAGAAATAAATTAAAAGTAAAATAGAATCAAGAGGTTCTTTCTGTACTGTATTAAGAATTCCTAAAGTGTATCTGCGAAATTCCAGAGAAGGTGTAATCTGCACTTAGTCACTCTTAGGACTTGATTGCTGATTGTGAAGATGTTTTGATCCAAATATAAATGTAGATAAACTCCAAGTGAACTCTATTCATGTAGACTCAGAGTATATGCCTGCTTCTAGAACACATACAGCTTCAACATTTAAATGCAACACTGAAAAATACAAAGCAGTAAAACACAAACGAAAGGGAAAGAATGTACGTTAGACACTGGGCATTCAATGATAATCAGGCACAGTGTTTTTACGTTCATTTTCTGTGAGCCCCTATGAGCTCATGAAGGTTGATTTTTTGAGTTTTCTTGTGATGTCTTTGACTCTTCTGGCCCCAACAATCCTCCCTCCCCCTCTTTTACAGGATTTCTGTGCTCTTCCTAATGTTTGGCTGTGGTTCTGCATCTGTCTCACTGGTTGAAGCCTCTCTGATGAAACTGGGCTAGGCACCAATCTATAAGTATAGAAGAGTATCATTAGGCATCATTACATTACCTTTTTTCCCCCATCAGTCATGTTTGTTTCTATTCTAGGTATCTGGGTCATCAAGCCTCTTGGTCCTAGTGCTCCAGGTAGTGTCAGGCATGATCAAACTCTCCTGGCATGGATTTAGGCCACTAGTCATAGTCATTGATTGGCTTCTCCCTTAATCTCTAGGCTACTCTTAATCCAACACATCCCAAGTGCAGGACAGACTGTGGGTCGAAGGTTATTTGCCTGGCTTGGTTTCCTATTCCCTCACTTGAAGTCTGACCAGGTCACAGAAGATAACCAGTTCAGGCTATGTATATGCTACTGCCTCGAGTCTTAACTGGAGTAATTCTTGCTGATTCCTTGGACATTGCCTAGCTTGAGGTTTTACCTGACCCCGAATTGTCATCTCTTTCCAGGAATCTCTTTCAGTCCTTTCCTCATCCATCCTCCCCCCACAACTTGATTGCTCATGAAACAGACTCTTTTATGATATATTATTAAGCATCATGGTAATCACAATAAAAATATTAATAACTGATTAATATAAAATAGTGTTTTAAACTACATTAATAGCACAAAATCAAAAGTCAAATCCACAAAGAAAGATATCAGATTATAGGAAACAAAATTATGAAAAACAATCAGTCATAGTTCTTTACCTATCAATAACATTAAAAATAAAAGCTATCTATGTTTCAAATGAAAAAGATGAAATAATCCAAAGTACCAAGAACAATACATGCTATATTCTGTGTAAAAGAGACTTGCCTCAATTTTATGGATACATGGAATGAAAATGAAGGAAAACAAGACCATAAATAGTTACAGCTATACCTGACTAAGCTTTAAGTCAAAGACTGATAATTGAAAGAGAGCAAAATATCATAGTGGAAAATTATCAATTCATCAGGAAGCTATGCAAATTAAACATATAAACAAGCAATAGTGAAAAATGCAAATGTTGAGTACAAAAATCTCAACTCAGAGGAGACAGAAACAGAAATAAAACAACAGAATTATCAATTAAGCACTTCCAAGAATGGGAAGATCACACAAGTAGAATAAAATTAGAAATTATTAAGTTACAATGACAGTTAAAATTAAATAATCTTAATGGATACATACAGAGTATTGCATAAAACACCTTGTTTTTCTCAAGCAAAAAGTGGATATTAACTAGAATAAATATTATGCTAGGCCAGATAAAATATCTTAATAGACTTTAATAGTATGACTTATTGAAGCACCATGGTAAGAATCTAGAAAATAGTATGTAAAACTTTTAGATATTTAACAATTATGGTGTCATTAAGCAACATGATCCTGAGTAGCATTCAGTAGTTTGGATGCTCACCTTTATAGACCTGGATGGAGGGGGGAGGACCTTAGACTTCCCATGGGGCAGGAACCCTGACTGCTCTTAGGACGAGAGATGGAGGGGGAGGTGGAAAGGGGAAGGGAAAAGGGAGGTGGTGAGGAGGTAGAAAGTTTTAATAAATAAATAAATTATAAAAAATAAAAAACAAACAAAAAACCAAAATAAAACAAAAAGACATTTAGTAGAATATAAAAGAAAACAAATGGGAAAAAACGATCCAAGACACTTATAAGGAAAAATAATTAAAAATGAAAGCCTCCAGCAATAAACAAATATTATTTCTTTCTTTACCATTTTATGAAAAATAATAGAGTAATGCTGTTGTCAGTGTTCTACAATGCTAAAGTTATTATGAGGAAAGATAAAAACTTAACAACAGCAAATAAAAATGATTAATCAAATCCCTTTTTAATGTACATACAAAGGTTCTCAATACCTGTTGGCTCAATTTTACATCCCTAAACAATCTAGGCATAAGCTATGATATACCAGGCTTTTTCTTTATTGATTGATGAGTGCTCAGGTGTAGATAGGATATACATAATTGCACCTCCTCCAAACTCAGGAAACAGTGAAACAGCCAGATTGTGCAGAAGAGCTTAGTTAAATACTATTTTATGGGACAACAGGGCCATGACACTCATGAACTCACAATTCTTGCAAATATTTACATAGAGTATCACAGGTTTGAGTATTTAAACATTCATTTGTAGATCTCACATAGTCTCATGGAACTCCCATGCCCCCTCATGACCTTCTTGAGGAGAAGGCATTGTCTTCAGTGTTTTGGCCACTGCTGAATTATGTAGGGTCCAGTGCATAGAGTCATATCTATGTCTGCATGAATGATCCTGATTGAATCCAGTGACTATCAAAACAAAACCAGAAACTAAACAAAAATATATGAAAGTTGCATGGATATTTTGGAAGAGGAAAGGAGAGAGACTGGGGGACTATTAAAGGATATATGGGAGGATGGGAGAATAGAACGATCAGATATACATACATACATACAGATATACACACATACGTACATACATACAGATATACATACATACATACAGATATACAAACATACATATACATACATACAGATATACATACATATACATACATACAGATATACATACATACAGATATACATACATATACATATATACATTCATATATACATACATATGAAATTGTCAAATGTAAGATAATAAAGGTACTGAAAAGGAAATTATGTGAGGTATTCATAGTGGACACTAACCAAGGCAAAGGCCGAAAAATAGAATAATGGTAGTCTTGAACTTGAGGGAAAGAACTTATCCCTTGGGCTAGGTCTCCCTGCTGGAATAAGACATCATTAATTGTCTTTCACTGTAAGGCAGAAGCTAATGCCATTCCTTGTGTATATGACTGGCAAATACTCGAGCAAATTCAGATATAATCTGCAACATTACCCCTGTTTCTTAAAAGGTCTTATAGCCGACTTGCATAGAGCATTGGCATTCTCAAATGCTAATTGTTTAATTATTATCTGTCCTGCTTCTGAGTCTCCAATCAACCTATTAGATGCCTGTGTTAGTCTGGAAACAAAATCCTGAAATAACTCATCTGGTCCCTGTCTTATACTAGATAACTCCTCAGTCTGTTCTTTTGATGATGGAAGCTTACTCCAGGCCTTCTTGGCCACTGCACGATCTGGACATATGCTACCATATCATATTCTAACTGCTGATTTGCTCCAGTATAGGGTCCTTCGCCTATACTGCTACGAAATAGGAATCTGCTGAGTCCTGTTTCTCTCAGCTGTGACCAGAGATTGTTCTGTAACTTCAGTTTTCCACAATAGATAATCTCCTCTTGACCGGCAAGCCTTGGCTATCTGCTTCCAATCTGCTGGTGGCAGAGCTTCTACAGCTATATTCTCCAACAGTGTCTGGGTAAATGATGCTGTGGCACCATATTGAGTGCAAGAGGTTTTTAATTCTTTGAGTAACTTAAATGATATAGGAGTATGTACTCTAAGCAGATTTCTTTGTGCATCTCTCTGCTGAATTACTGGGATCATTGAAAATCCTTGTATCTCTTCTCCTCTGCTAGTGGCTTCTCTGATACAAGCTAATAGAGAAGATTCACTGCTATTGTTATACCTCGGCTTTACTTTTGGTGTACTCTGAACTGTGTGGGGATCTAAGCCTACCATTGCTGTAGGAAGACGATAGTTCTTCTGACAACAGTCCTGTATCTGCATAATTCCTAATCTGTGCATTAGTGAGGTTACCATCCTTCGGAAGCCTTTTCTTTTTTCTTTTTTTTCTTATTCATTTATTTAAAGAATTTCCACTTCCTCCAATCCTCCCAATACCCTTCTGCTCCCCCCAATCCCTCTCCTCCTCCTTCACTATTCCCAAGAGCAGTCAGGGTTTCCTGCCCTGTGGGAAATCCAAGTTCCTCCCCCCTCCCTCCAGTTCCAGGAAGGTGAGCATCCAAACAGACCAGGATCCCAGAAAGCAAGTCCATGCAGACGAAATCAGACCCAGTGCCATTGTCAATGGCTTCTCAGTCAGCTCCCAAGTCAGCCACATTCAGAGAATCCGGTTTGATCACATGTTCGTTCAGTCCCAGTCCAGCTGACCTTGGTGAGCTCTCACTAGATCAGTCCCCTTGTGTCAGTGGGTGAACGCACCCTTTGCGGTCCTGACTTCATTTTTCATGTTCTCCTTCCTTCTGCTCTTCATTTGGACCTTGGGGGCTGAGCCCAGTGCTCCAATGTGGGTCTCCGTCTCTATCTCCATCCATTGTCAGATGAAGGTTCCCTCTGGTTCTGCTTTCCTTGCTCACGATCTCCCTCCCTCTGCTTCTCATTTGGACCTAGGGAGCTAAGTCCAGTGTTCCAATATGAGTCTCTGTCTCTATCTCCATCCATCGCCAGATGAAGGTTCTGTGGTGACATGCAAACTATTCATCAGTATGGTTATGGGCCAAGGCCAATTCAGGCACCCTCTCCTCTGCTGCCCAGGGAACAATCTGGAGACCTCTCCTTGGGCCTGGGAACCCCTGGAGAATAAAGTCTCTTGCAAACCCTAAAATGACTCCCTTAGTTGAGATATAAACTTCCCTGCTCCCATAAGCATCCTTCCTCCCTCCCCCTCCCATTCCCCCAAGCCATCCCCAATCCTCCCCTCTCTGCTCTCCCTAACCATCTCCCCTTACTTCCACCCCCCCCAACCCCCGTGCACCCAAGTTTGCCTGGCAATCTTGTCTACTTTTAATATCAAGGAGGATAACTATATGATTTTCTTCAAATTCACCTTCTTATTTAGCTTCTCTAGGATCACGAATTATAGGCTCAAAGACCTTTAACTATGGCTAGAATCCACTTATGAGTGAGTACATACCATATTTCTCTTTCTGGGTCTGGGTTACCTCACTCAGTAAAGCGTTTTCTATTTCCATCCACTTGCATGCAAAATTCAAGATGTCACTGTTTTTTACCGCTGAGTAAAACTCTAATGTGTATATATTCCACACATTTTTTAACCATTCTTTTATGAGGCACACCTAGGGTGTTTCCATGTTCTGGCTATTACAAATAGTGCAGCTATGAACATAGTTGAACAAATACTTGTGTAGTATGATAGGGCACCTCTTGGGTATATTCCCAAGAGTGGAATTGTTGGGTCCTGAGGTAGGTTGAAACCCAGTTTCCTGAGAAACCGCCACTGATTTCCACAGTGGCTGCACAAGTTTGCATTCCCACCAACAATGGATGAGTGTTCCCCTCACTCCTCATCCTCTCCAGCATAGACTATCATTGGTGCTTTTGAGTTTAGCTATTCTGACAGGTGTAAGATGATATTTCAAAGTGGTTTTGATTTGCATTTCCCTGATCGCTAAGGAGGTTGAGCATGACCTTAAGTGTCTTTTGGTCATTCGAAGTTCATCTGTTGAGAATTCTCTGTTCAGTTCAGTACCCCATTTTTTAATTGGGTTAATTGGAGTTTTAGTGTCTAGTTTCTTGAGCTCTTTGTATATTTTGGAGATCAGACCTTTGTCTGAGGAGGGGCTGGTGAAGATCTTCTCCCAGTCCGAAGGTAGTCTTTTTGTCTTACTGACAGTGTCCTTTGCTTTACAGAAGCTTCTCAGTTTCAGGAGGTCCCATTTATTCATTGTTTCTCGTATTGTCTGTGCTACTGGGGTTCTACTTAGGAAGTGGTCTCCTGTGCCTATATCTTGTAGACTACTTCCCACTTTCTCTTCTAACAGGTTCAAAGTGGACAGATTAATGTTGATGTCTTTAATCCTTTTGGACTTGAGATTTGTGCATGGTGACGGATACAGATTTACTTTCATTCTTCTACAAGTTGACATCCAGTTATGCCAGCACCATTTGTTAAAGATGCTTTCCTTCTTCCATTGTATAGCTTTAGCTCCCTCGTCGAAAATTAGGTGTTCATAGGTTTGTGGGTTAATATCTTGGTCTTCTATTTGATTCCATAGGTCGACTTCTCTGTTCTTCTGCCAATACCAAGCTGTTTTCAATACTGTAGCTCTGTAATAGAGTTTGAAGTCAGGGATGGCAATGCCTCCAGAAGTTCCTTTATTGTCTTAGATTGTTTTTGCTATCCTGGGTTTTTTGTTTTTCCAAATAAGCTTGATTATTGTTCTCTCAAGGTCTGTGAAGAAGTTTGATGGGATTTTGATGGGGATTGCATTGAATCTATAGGTTGCTTTTGGTAAAATTGCCATTTTTACTATGTTGATTCTCCCAATCCTAGAGCAGGGGAGGTCTTTCCATTTTCTGGTGTCCTCCTCAATTTCTTTCTTCAAAGACTTAAAGTTCTTGTCAAATAGGTCTTTCACTTCCTTGGTTACAGTTACGCCAAGATATTTTATGCTATTTGTGGCTATCTTGCAAGGTGATGTTTCTCTGATTTCACTCTCTGCTTCTTTATCCATTGTGTATAGGAGGGCAACCGATTTTTTGGAGTTGATCTTGTATCCTGCCACATTACTAAAGGTGTTTATCAAATATCTCCCTACCAAAAAAAGCCCAGGACCAGATGGTTTCAATGCAGAATTCTACCAGAACTTCCAGGAAGAGCTAATACCTGTACTCCTTAATGTATTCCATAATATAGAAACAGAAGAGTCATTGCCAAACTCTTTTTATGAAGCTACAGTTACTCTGATACCAAAACCACAAAGACACAACCAAGAAAGAGAATTACAGGCCAGTCTCACTCATGAACATCGATGCGAACATTCTCAATAAATTTCTGGCAAACTGAATCCAAGAATACATTAGAAAAATTATCCATTATGATCAAGTAGGCTTCATCCCAGAGATGCAGGGCTGGTTCAACATATGCAAATCTATCAATGTAATCCATCATATAAATAAAATGAAAGAAAAACCATATGATCATTTCATTAGATGCTGAAAAAGCATTTGACAAAATTCAACACCCATTTATGATAAAGGTGTTGGAGAGACTGAGGATAAAAGGATCATACCTAAATATAATAAAAGCAATATACAGCAAGCCGACAGCTAACATCAAATTGAATGGAGAGAAACTCAAAGCCTTTCCACTAAAATCAGGAACACGACAAGGTTGTCCACTCTCTCCATACCTCTTCAATATAGCGCTTGATGTTCTAGCAATAGCAATAAGACAACATAAGGGGATCAAGGGGATTCAAATGGGAAAGGATGAAGTTAAACTTTCGTTATTTGCAGACGATATGATAGTGTACATAAGTGACCGCAAAAACTCTACCAAAGAACTCCTACAGCTGAAGTCTTTTATTTTTTTCTGAACTCTGTCCTCATGGTATCTCTGTCTCTCAGCACTGCTGTTTGCTAGTGAGACAGGTGAAGAACCCTAACTGTTAGAGATGGGTCTTTGACTCTTTTACCTGTTCTTGGGACTTTTCCCTGCTTTTTGTTTACCATATCCAGTCTTTCTTGGGACCTTTTCCTGCTTTTTGGTTGCTTTATCCAGTCTCTATTTGAGGACTTTTTTCTTGTTTTATTATTTATAATTTTGTCCTTTTTGACTAGTCTCATGGAGGGCTGTTCTTTCTGAAGAGGAAATAGAGACAGGGTGGTTCTGGGGGGAGGGAAATGGGAGGGAAAATAGACAGGAGAGCTGGAAAGAGCAGAGGGAGGGAAAAACATGGTAGGGATAGATTATATGATAGAAATGTCTATTTTTCAAAAATAAAAAATAGTAAAGAAAATAACCCTTCTACCAAAAAACCAACTGACACAATGCAATCACCATTCAAATTCCAACACAATTCCTCAAGAAGTTATAAACAAATATTAAAGTTTAATGTTTTCTTCAAACTTCAATATTGTTGATGAATATTTTGCACTCATCCTCATAGAGTTTTATTATACTTTTTTTTAAATGATAATGTGCATGTTTGTGAGAACTGCTGTGATAGCTAAGTTGGGAAAACCTGTTCTCTAGTCAGTACTGGTACCAAATAATATAGATTATAGAACTAGAGCCAATATCCCTTAAAGGTGCCTTATTCCCAGTGTTTCTGATGTGCTTTCTTGGTGTCAAAGGAACAGTTTCTTAAACTGTAATTCTCCCAGTAGAAGAGCCTAACAAGTACTTATACATACATTAATGCGGGAATGTTGAGTCAAGTTCTTTGAATTATGCTTTATCATGCTATGATTAAATCTAATTTTAATGTCTTCTTAAGGAGAACAGAAGGTGTAGTCTACAGCAAGATCTTTGTGATGATGGCCTGACTAATAATGATCAATATGCACCAATTCCATTAATCTGTAAAGTAGTTGAAATAACTTTGTGAAATATTCATTGACTAAGTTGTGTGGAAAGAATCAATACTTTCAAAGACTAAGAACTCCCTATTCATGCCTCTTATCCAAATGCCATTATCTAGACCAATTCCCACCTTCAATGCTTCAGCCTTTTATGGTTATCCCTTATTGCACTGCAACCAACCTCTAAGTTTCCACCAAGGCACTCTCTACATAAAACTATCAAGAAGTCCCTTCTGCACTATATTCAATGTGTCTTCTGATTCAGATTTCTCATTTTTTTCCAAGGTCTGTCCAGGTGAGTCTCACTGACCTCTCCATCCAAGCCTTTTCCTAATCACCATATCAAATTTCAGTCCTCCACTGAGTTCACCAGCCTGGTCTGGCCACCTCAAATTGTACCACAGTCGGCTTCTAGAATTCTATCAGGATTATCACTACCTATCTTCCATCCAATAAACTCTGCCCATACCACAGTCAGCCTTTCCATCCAGGCAGATTTACTCGCACACTCTATGCTTTGATTAGAGTGCACATCATATACACTAGCCCTGTTGTCTCTGCCCATCTTGATTCTTTCCACCAAGGCTGTTTCCAACCTTTAGGTCCAACCTGCACATACATCCTTTCTTCTGCTCTAACATGTCCTGTTCACATCACAGTGAGAACTAACCAAAGAAGTTATTTAACCCAAATCTCATCACAAAATTGCCAAGTGTATAAAAGATTAGTGAATACCGTATCACATATTTGAAAGCAAACTGAAAACAAAACCAGCACTGCCATATACCTGTTAAGACAATACTGATGAGATAGTTGCAGAGTAAGCAGGTTAATGCTGGGCAGAGAGGAAAAAGAAGGCCAATGCTGTGTGGAAACACAGGGGAGAAGGAAAACATCTACTTGGAGATGCCGTCACTGTTCTTGATGCTACACCACAAAGGTTTTGAAGCTTTATAGTAATCAGCAGAAAAACAATCATAACCTCTCATCTGGATAATGCTCTAAAATAATACAGAATTATACATTTTCCTATAAGACAAAGGTACATTATATGCACATATGAAGTTTTAAATGGAAAGAATTAGTAATAAATAAAGATTTAATGATGATTGAGTCCAAAAAGCTCTTCATAGGAGAGATGGGAAAAATCATGTAGGTGTTGCTGCCTTCAAGTGTAGAAGGCACATAGGATGAGCACAAGAAGATTACAAAAAAATGGTGGGGCTCTTGGGAGAAGAGAACTTCCAGGGAAACTAAACTTTTAATGCTGATATTTTCAACTCTTCCAATATAAGTTTAATGTCAGGAATGTCAGAAAAGGAAATGCATTGTTAGAGGTCTTTTCCCTGAATATAAAATTTTTTTTCAGAATGGTCCATCAGTTTAATCAATGAGTGCTACTTCCCTTCAGCAAGAAAATTGTTGCAAAGTTAAAGTTTCAGTATGAATGAATAATCCGCATGAAAACATTTGTAAGACAGTGCACAAAACAAGAACATAAACAAACAAAACAAAACAGCCAGATATGTTGCTGCACATTATTAACCACAGTCCCCTGGATGAAGAATCAGGAAATCACTGTCAGTTCCAGGCCACTCTGGTTTGCATACTATAGTAAAAGCCAGTCAGGGCTACACAGTGAGACCCTGTATCAGAAAATTGTGTAAAGAAGGCAACTTATTTGGTTTACTAATAATATTGAATCATAGATACAGGGAAGAGTGGCTACCACAAAAGTGCCTTTATTCAAATGTTGACAGCTTTTCATGTTTCCACCCAGAGATACATAGACATGGAAAGTGTGCACCTCATGCTTGGGATAGAGAATTATTATACAGTAAAGAGCTCTGCAGTTATGAGATATATCCTGTCTTTAAATAGCCTGAAACATGTTAGGAGAAAGCAATCAGAGAAGGTCATACATTATTTGGTGCTCTGTTTAGGAAATGTCAGGAACAGATTCATACAGATGGAAGGCAGCTAAGAGTATATATGGTGTGCTAGGAAGGGAGGTGCTGTCCTGTTCACATGTGGTTATGAGGCTTTAGGTGTTATGTGGACAGTAATAATTGATAGTAGAGCATGGTGATATGGTATGGGAGGTCCTTCTGTCTATGTGTTGCTTTTATTGGTTAATTAATAAAGAAACTGTCTTGGGCCTGCACAGAGAATAGAGGTAGGTGGAAAGAGCTAGGTTCATCTGAGTCAGCTGTTGGGTGAAGTAATTTTTTGAGGAGTATTCAAGGCTACCTCTCAGGGGCTCTTGGTCTATCAAACCACATTAATCTAGAAGAAGTCTATAGGTTCTCATCTTCTGTAGAAACAAAAGAAGAACCTTTTCTCCAAAGTAGTATATCCTTAGACTCAAACTCTGAAGTCAAGATACCATTAAAGCATATATGTTGGTTACTTTGCTCCTTCAAAGTCAAAAAATTTTAAAGAAAGCACAATAATATACATAATCCAGACTCTCTGTGAATTTTACATCTTTACATGGCTTATTTTTCTTTACTCCTTTTAATATGTGTCTGTCTGTACTCTGTCTCTTTAAAGACTTTGTTTTATTTTTATATCATTTACTTCTTTTTACGACTGTCTATATTATTTTTCCTCTCCCAAGCCTACATACATTTATCCAATATTGTGACCCATTTAAAGGTCTTTACCATCTGGATTTATTTTACTACATATCTGTAATTCTTCACTGACAAGGATGGCTTCTTAAAATGCTAAGCACTTCTTAAAAACTTAAGCTGCAACATTACTAGAGTATATATGGCACTTCCTGCTTGCTCTGCCCAGTCCTACACGGTAGAAGAGGTCCATTGATGGCCTCTGAGCCATGTACATCGTCCAAGTTCCAGGTATGCAGCGGGTCTGTGTCAACATGAACAGAAAAAGGGAAATAGTGTGTGAGGTCCTTCTGTCTATGTGTTGCTTTTATTGGTTAATGAATAAAGAAACTGTCTTGAGTCTGCACAGGAAAGAGAGGTATGCAGGGAAAGCAAGGATGAATGTTGGGAGAAAAGAAGAGTGGAGTTAGGGAGAAGCCATGGAGCTGCTGCCAGAGACAGACACAATGAAAGCTTGCTGGTAGGCCACGACCTCATGGTGATACACAGATTAATAGAAATGGGTTAAAATAATATGTAAGAGTTAGCCAATAAGAAGCTACAGCTAAGAGGCCAAACAGTGATTTAAATAATATAGTTCCTGTGTGATTATTTCGGTGCTGAGCAGCCGGGAACAACTAAGTGACCTTTTCACTACAGTAATATTTGCACAACTCATGAATATAAAAATCACCTACCTGTATTTAAAAGCTGAAATTTCAAATTTATCAGCTACAGTAGATGTGTTATAAACCTAACAAGCATTGGCCAGTGAGATAATTATGTTGGAAATGGCACACACCCCACAGGCATGGTAACCCGAGTTTAATCCATGTAGCTGCTTCAAAGATGTTGGAGAAAGTCATCTCTACAAAGTTGATTTTTAATGTCCACATGCACACTTATATATCACATTTGTGCATATGCACACACACACAAAACACAAACATACACAAACCCATAATAGTAGGACATGAAATTTTTGTAATTTCCAAATGTAAAAAAAATAATACTGACATCACATGAACCACAAAAAACAGTCCACTGCAACCTGTCACTTACTTTCCACTTTCCTGGATGATCTTTATTCCCACCAGGAGATATTTAGCAGGTACATCTTCATCTATGCCAAATATACCTATCAGAGTTTTCTCAATACTGTGGAATTTCTCTGTCCCGTGAACAGAAAACTGCTATATTGACTAATAGGCAAATATTACCATTGTTTTTTAAAATATGCCACATAAAAGTAAAAACAGTCTGTTGAACTATATCAGATTCAATGGAGACATGTAACTGAAAATATTTTTTTTGCATTTAATATGATAGCAGAAAGTATCAAAACACAAATATGTAAGTAATTTAAATACCTGAAACTTCAGATAGGTGAAAAATTGTCAACAAAAACAACATTAAAAACCCATTAAATTTATTTCCTGACACCTGTGCATTGTACTAATTTCAAATGACTGTGTCCCGCCTAGGCCAACCATCTCAAAATCTGGGTCTATTCTTTGTTTTATTATAGAGGAAGAAATAATATCTAGATGTTATTATGAATTCATAATGTGTGTACTTTAATGATCCTAGCTATATTTTATAGAACCTATATTAATAATTTTAATGTTTTTTTTTAGTTTTATCTATATGGAAGGATATTTAAGCTATAATTCCCAGACCTAGTGAGACTATGTAACAAGAAGGGTTGAGAGGTGATGCTCAGAGTTCTGTGGGAAGGAGAAATAGAAGAGATTTCATAAAGGGATTGAAGGTAGATGGGGATGGGAACATGAGCAATTAGGTTGGGGGAGGTTGGCAGAGGTGGGTGAGTACTGAAAGAAACTATCAGAAATTGGGGCAGATGGATTTATGGAAAAACCTGGTACAAGGGAATCTCCCAGAAACCTACAAGGATGACACCAACTAGGACTCCTAGAAATAACAAATGCGTAGCCTGAACTAACCATCTCTTGTGACCAGAGTGGTGCTTAGCTCAATTGTCACTACAGAGGTCTCATAAGGCAATGGTCAGAACAGATGTAGATCCACAGCTAAACATTAGGCAGTGTTCAGAGAATCCTGCAGAAGAGGAAGAGAAAGAATTTTAAAAACCATATGGTGGATTCCTCCCTTCCTCCTCAGGGCCATAAAATCCCCCAACTCAGCTGGCTTGCATGCTGGGATTGGGCTGGAAGTGTAACCCGGCAGGAGGGAGTTCATCTGTTTCAATAGACTGCAGGTGGAAAAGTAGGCCCTGTGTCAGCTCAGCAAGGTTCCTGGCCAGTAAGGGGCACTGATCCTTTAGCAGAAGATTCATCAGCGGGGTGAGTTTGCTCCTGATCCGTGGCAGAAGCCCAGTAAGGAGAAGCTCAGACATTCCCGGATACCCTTGACTCCCTGGTCACCCTGCAGGGACTAAGCCCTCTCACCTCCTATCCCATCCCACCTTTCACCCAGGAACCCCTTGCTTTATTCCTCCCTTCCTCCTCGGGGCCAGAAAATCACCAAGCTCAGCCTACTTGCATGCTGGGACAGGGCTGGAAGTGCAACCGGCAGCAGGGAGTTCCCGTGTTTCAGTAGCCTGAAGGTGGAAAGGTAGGCGCTGTGTCAGCTCAGCGAGATTCCTGGCCAGCAAGGGGTACTGATCCTCTAGCAGAAGATTCATCAGAGAGGGGAACTTGACCTGGTACCAGAAGATCCATTAGAGAACATTTGAAAGAAGAGATGGGCAGACGCCAAGGCAGGAATTCCTCCAACAATCTGAAAAACAACATGAAAACATCAGATCCCGGCGACCCTACAACAGAGGGTCTTGAACACCCTAATCCAGAAGAAGTGAAATAAAGTGCCATTATGAAAGCAATAGAGTCCCTTAAACAGGATATGAATAACTCCCTTAAAGAAATGGATGAGAAGTATAACAAAAAGTTTGAAGAAATGAGTAAATCTGTAAATGATACCCTGGGAAACCAAGAAAAAACAATCAAACATGTTATGGAAACAGTTCAAGAATTGAAAACTGAAATGGAGGCAATGAAGAAGACATAAACTGAGGGACGGCTGGATATGGAAAATTTAGGTAAACAAACAGAGACTACGGAAGCATGCATAACCAAAAGAATACAAGAGATAGAGAAACGAATCTCAGATTCTGAGGACGCCATAGAGAAAATAAAAGCTCTGATCAAATAAAACAGAAAATACAACAAATTCTCATCACAAAACATTCAAGAAATCTGGGACACAGTAGAAAGACCAAACCTAAGAATAATGGAAGTAGAAGAAGGAGAAGAATTGAGGATCAAAGGTCCATAAAATATATTCAACAAAATTATAGAAGAAAACTTTCCCAACCTAAAGAACGATATTCCTATGAAGGTTCAAGAAGCATAGAGAACACCGAATAGACTGGATCAAAAAAAAAATAATCCCCTCTCCATATAATAATCAAAATACAGGGGCTGGAGAGATGGCTCAGTGGTTAAGAGCATTGCCTGCACTTCCAAAGGTCCTGAGTTCAATTCCCGGCAACCACATGGTGGCTCACAACCATCTGTAATGAGGTCTGGTGTCCTCTTCTGGCCTGCATGCCTACGCGCAGAAAGAATATTGTATACTAAATAAATAAATATTTAAAAAAAATAATCAAAATACAAAACGTACAGATTAAAAAAAGACTATTAAGAGCTGCAAAGGAAAAAGGTCAAGTAACATATAAAGGTAAACCTATCAGACTTACACTGGACTTTTCTTTTGAAACCATGAAAGCCAGAAGGTCCTGGATAGAGGTACTACAGAAACTAAGAGACCATGGATGCAAGCCCAGATACTATACCCAACCAAGCTATCTTTCACTATCAATGGAAAAAACAAAATATTCCAGGATAAAAACAAATTTAAACAATACATAGCTACAAATCCAGCCTTACAGAAAGTAATAGAAGGAGAATCACAACTCAAGGAATCTAACATTGCCAACACTGCTTACAATAACACAGACATCTAGCCACCCTTCACAAACAAAACTCTAAGAAGGGAATCACACAAACTCTACTACACAAACTATAAAAAAATAAAATAATAACTGGAGTCAACAACCACTGGTCATTAATATCACTTAATATTAATGAACTCAACTCACCTATAAAAAGGCACAGACTAAGAGATTGGATACGAAAACAGGATCCAATATTCTGCTGTTTACAAGAAACACACATCAACCACAAAGACAGACATCTACTCAGAATTAAGAGTTGGGAAAAGGTTTTTCAAGCAAATGGACCGAAGAAACAAGCAGGTGGGGCCATTCTAATTTCCAACAAAATTGACTTCAAACTAAAATCAATCAGAAGAGATGGAGATGGACATTTTATACTCATAACAGGAACAATTCATCAAGAGGAAGTCTCAATCTTGAATATCTATGCTGCTAATATAAAAGCACCCACTTATTTAAAGCAACACTTCTAGAACTCAAGGCAGTCATCAAACCACACACACTAATAGTAGGAGACTTCAACACACCTCTCTCACCAATGGACAGGTCAATCTGACAGAAACCTACCAGAGAAATAAGAGAATTAATAGAGGTAATGAATCAAATGGACTTAACAGACATCTATAGAACATTCCACCCAAATAGGGAAGAATATACCTTCTTCTCTGCAGCTCATGGAACCTTCTTGAAAATTGACCACATAATCGGTAACAAAGCAAACATCCACAGATACAAAAAAATATTAGTAACCACCTGTGTCTTGTCAGATTACCATGGAATAAAGTTAGAATTCAACAACAATACTAACCCCAGAAAGCCTACAAACTCATGGAAGCTGAACAGTCAACTACTGAATCACCCCTGGGTCAAGGAAGAAATAAAGAAAAAAATTAAAGTCTTCCTTGAATTTAATGAAATAAAGACACAACATACTCAAACCTATGGGACACAATGAAAGCAGTGCTAAGAGGAAAGTTCATAGCACTAAGTGCCCAATTAAAGAAAACGGAGAAAGCACACATTGGAAACTTAACAGCACACCTGAAAGCTCTAAAAAAAAAAAGAAGTGAACTCACCCAGGAGGAGTAGAAGACTGGAAATAATCAAACTGAGGGCTAAAATCAACAAAATAGAAACACAGAAAACAGTACAAAGAATCAGTGAAACAAAAGGCTGGTTCTTGGAGAAAATCAACAAGATTGACAAACCCCTATCCAAACTAATCAAATGGCAGAGAGAGAACACTCAAATTAATAAGATCAGAAATGAAAAGGGGGGCATAGCCACAGACACAGAGGAAATTCAGAGAATAATTAGATCTTACTACAAAAGAGTATATGTCACAAAGTTGGAAAATGTACAAGAAATGTATTTGTTTTTAGATATGTACCATTTACCAAAGTTAAATCAAGACCAGGTAAACAATCTAAATAGACCTGTTAG
Organism: Myodes glareolus; assembly: GCF_982192425.1. Taxonomy (NCBI): domain Eukaryota; kingdom Metazoa; phylum Chordata; class Mammalia; order Rodentia; family Cricetidae; genus Myodes; species Myodes glareolus. The sequence continues at coordinate 66,868,272 of NC_142029.1, forward strand.
TAGCGAAGAAATAGAAGCTGTTATCAAAAACCTCCCTACCATAAAAAACAAGGATCAGATGCTTTCAATGCAGAATTCAACCAGAACTTCCAAGAAGAGCTAATACCTATATTCCTTAATGTATTTCACAATATAGAAACAGAAAAGTCATTGCCAAATTCTTTTTATGAAGCTATAGTTACCCTGATACCAAAACCACACAAGGACACAACCAAGAAAGAGAATTACAGGTCAATCTCAATCATGAACATCGATGCAAATATCCTCAACAAAATACTGTCAAACCAAATCCAAGAACACATTAGAAAAATTATACAGTATGATCAAGTAGGTTTCATCCCAGAGAGGCAGGGTTGGTTCAACATATGCAAATCTATCAATGTAATCCATCATACAAATAAACTGAAAGAAAAAAAAACCATATGATCATTTCATTAGATGCTGAAAAAGCATTTCACAAAATTCAACACCCCTTTATGATAAAGGTGTTGGAGAGATTTGTGATACAAGGATCATATCTAAATATAATAAAAGCTATTTACAGCAACCCGACAGCTAACATCAAATTGAATGGAGAGAAACTCAATGCCATTCCACTAAAATCCGGAACACGACAAGGCTATCCACTATCACCATACTTCTTCAATATAGTGCTTGAAGTTCTAGCAATAGCAATATGAGAACATAAGGGGATAAAGGGAATTCGAATTGGAAAGGAAGAAGTTGAACTCTCGTTATTTGCAGATGATATAATAGTGTACATAAGTGACCCCAAAAACTCTACCAAAGAACTCCTACAGCTGATAAACACCTTTAGTAACGTGGCGGGATACAAGATCAACTCCAAAAAATCAGTTGCCCTTCTATACACAAAGGATAAAGAAGCAGGAAGAAAAACCAGAGAAACTTCACCTTTCAAGATAGCCACAAATAGCATAAAATATCTTGGGATAACTCTAACTAAGGAAGTGAAAGACCTATTTGATAAGAACTTTAAGTCTTTGAAGAAAGAATTTGAGGAGGATACCAGAAAATGGAAAAACCTCCCTTGTTCTTGAATTGGGAGAATCAACATAGTAAAAATGGCAATTCTACCAAAAGCAATCTATAGATTCAATGCAATCCCCATCAAAATCCCATCAAAATTTTTCACCGACCTTGAGAGAAAAAGAATCAAGTTTATATGGCAAAACAAAAATCCAAGATAGCCAAAATAATCTTATACAATAAAGGAACTTCTGGAGGCATTACCATCCCTGACTTCGAGCTCCATTATAGAGCTATAGTATTGAAAATAGCTTGGTATTGGCATAAGAACAGAGGAGTTGACCTATGAAATCTAATACAAGACCCGGATATTAAACCACAAGTCTATGAACACCTGATTTTCGACAACGGAGCCAAAGGTATACAATGGAAGAAGGGTAGCATCTTCAAGAAATGATGCTGTCATAACTGGATGTCAAGCTGTAGAAGAATGAAAGTAGATCCATATCTATCACCATGCACAAAACTCAAGTCCAAATGGTTTAAAGACATCAACATTAACCTGTCTACTTTTAACCTGATAGAAGAGAAAGTGGGATTCTAGTCTGTTTGGATGCTCACCTTCCTAGACCTGGAGGGAGGGTGGAAGAGCTTGAACTTCCCACAGGGCAGGAATCCCTGACTGCTCTTAGGACTGGAGAGGGAGGAGGACAGGGAGTAGGAGGAGTGGGAGGGTATTGGGAGGAGGGGAGAAAGTGAAAATTTTTATAAATTAATAATAATAATAATAATAATAATAATAATAATAATTAAAAGTTTAAAAAATAAATAAATAAAAACCATATGGTGAACAACACCATAAAAACATCTCACATAATCAATTAACCTGACCTCATAGGGGGTTGCAGACTGAAGTGACAACCAGGGATCATACATGGGAATGACCTAGATTCTCTGAATATATGTTATGGGGCTGTACATTGGTCCTCTTGTGGGACTCCTGATAGTGGGAACAGAGACTGTCTCCAACTCTATTGCTGGCTTTTGTGACCCTACTTAGGTTGTAAGGAGGCTTCTAATATGTTCCCTGCCACTATCCACTTGTTTCCCAGCCATTTAGACTCCCAAAATAACCATACAAAAACTATATTAATTAAATCACTGCTTGGGAAATTACTTAAGCATATTGCCAGATAGTGCTTACATCTAGAATTAATCCATCTCCATTATTTTAGATTTTACCACAAGGCTCATGGCCTACTGGCAAGGTTTCAACATATCTGTCTCTTGTAGGCGGCTCCATGGTTTCTCTAAACTCTGTCTCTTTTTTCTCCGCATTCAATTTAGTTTTTCCTGCCTAGTTTTCCTCTACTCTACCACAGGCCTAAGACAGTTTCCTTTTTAACCAGTGATATTCACAGCGTACAGAGGGAATTCCCTCATCACCTACGCATTTCTGTTTAAATAAGAAGAAAGGTTTTAGTTTTAGTGTAGATAAATTACATATAACAAAACAGTTATCAAGCAAGAATTATAGTTACAATATTTATATCTATTTTCTCTTTTATCATAACTAAGGAAAACTTTTTCTATTCTTAAACTTCACCAAAGACTCCAGAATGAAACAATATTGCCTAAATTAACAGGAAGTACATTATAAGCAACCTTCAAAACTCTAGAATTGACAGAGAAACTCGCTGCCTGAACAGTCACCCAAAGTTCTTCTGTACTGTTGGGGCATCCATATTTAGTATACAGGCCCATAGCCCCATAGTATCCAGCAGACTTCTCTACATACCAGGAAATTTCAAAGACAGTTCCACCTGTATTGGCAGTTTGTCTGTCACTTTCTTCTGGATACTGCAGAATATCTGGCAGACTCTTTGATGAAGCAGGAACTCTGAAGGACCATCCGACCTTTAGGCAACTTCAGAAGTCTTTTCTCGGTGGTTCCTGCATGTCTAGTTCATACAGTATAGTAAGAAGCAGTCCAGATAAGAGCAGGTTTTTTTTTTTTGCCAAATGACTAACAAACTTCATAAGGAGCCTCTTCGATGCCCATCTTTCTCTTGAAGTAATTGGTGCTGCCAGGAGCGGATATGTCTCATTGTCATGAAAAGTTGTAAGTTCTTAAACACTTTAAATGCCATATTCTGTAGCTTCAAAATGTTTGAATAGTGACTATCTAACTGAAATATATCTATATATCTAGAAAACCTAACGAACATGACTACAAGCTTGACTTTTAGAGATTATTATCTATTAACCTATACTTCTTAACTGTACATTTTTAAATGAGCTATACAAACACAATACCTTAATTGAAATCAAAAATATACATATAATAAAATTGACCTAAAATTGGTATCCAATAAATCAAGATCTGTACCAATGCAAGTCTCTATAGCATATCCCCCCTTAAATGTAAACAAACATTTATAAACAATCATTTAGGGAATTTGGGCATAATTCTCTCTAAACTATTCCTGCTTTTTGTTGGGCAAAGTAATTTTTGGGCATGTTCATGGTGACCTTTCAGGGTCTTAGACCATAAAATCATATTAGTCTGGAAGGAGTCCACAGGTTCTCATCCTCTGAGGAAACAAAAGAACAATCTCTTTTCCAAAGCAACATATCTTTAGAACCATATTTTGAAGACAAAATACCTTTAAAGTATATAGGTTGGTCTAGCTTAGCAGCCCATACAATGAAATATCTTTCTGTACTTAGGTCCTTCAAAGTCAAAAAATTAAAAAACACAATAATATACATAATCCAGATTCTCTGTGCATATTTAATCTTTATATGGACTATTTGTTTTTACTCTATTAATTTTTAATATTTGTTTCATTATCTTTATTTCTTTAACCTATGACTGTTGTACTCAGTACCTTTAAAGACTGTGTTTTATTATTTTAATAAACCATTTAATTATTTTTGTAACTGTCTATATTCTTTTTCTTTTCTGTCCCAAGCCTAAGTACAATTTTTAAATACAGTGTGACCTATTTTGAGGTCATTTTCATCTGAATCTCTCTTTATTGTGTATCTGTAATTCTTTCCTGTCCAGGAGTGCTTCCTAAAATGCTAAGCCACAGCATAACTAAGTCCAAGGCTAGTTTGCTTTTTGGCTCCACTCAGTCCAACATGTTGGAGGAAGTTTGTTCATTGCCCTAAAAGTCATTCTCTCTGCCCCAAATCCAGGGTTTGCTCACAGCAGGACTGTGTTTCCATTAAGTGAGTTGTAGCACTCTGTTCACAAAACACACTTAAATGCTTCATAACTGGGCTTCTTCAAAGAGTCAGAACCAGATGTACTGGCAAACCAGAAAGCTGCCATTTTTAAAGAAGTGGCACAGTCTCAGTTAGATAAACTAAAACCAAACTGTCCAGTCAAAAGTTGTGGAACAACATATATCCAAATAAGAATATGAGAAAGTTTCTAGAAGTCTGGAATGATATATAATAGACAAGCATCTGTCACTCTGTTTCATTGTTGTTATATATAAATTAATTCCTAGTAGAAAGGCCAGTTTTAAGTGTCACAGTTTTATTAATTATGCAGAGACAAAAGAAAATATCCTTTATCTTAGAAAATACAAAAGCTTCTGAGTTCTGATTAATAATCTTTTTATTGCATGGTGTGAGTTATATATTTACAATATATGCTACTTGTATGTGTTTCCAAGTGTATAATGTTTGTCAGACGTCTTCCTAATAGAATACAAACATTTTGCAAGACTGTATTTTATCAAATATTGAAAAGCTTATTTTGAATACTTTAAATGTTTTAAATTTGATAAAAGTACTTGAAGTTTTTATATATGAAAAGTACATGCAGTGCTGTTAAATATATAACATGAACTTAACATTATTAATCTTCAGAATTGGCATTGTATATACTCATTTTAAATAATATGTGACATAAGATATTCATATAAAACTTGTCACTCATTGAGCATATTTGTTCCATATTGTCTCATATCTCATTTTTAATCTCTGCACCCCAATGTTTATTAAGCCTTTCCCTCCTACATTTATGTTACGTGTACATATATGTATGCATATAAAATCTATTAAAACTATTAAGAATAAGAAGGAAAAACATGGTGTTTGTTTTAAACAGATCAGGTAATTTACATATTTGTGCCTATACATGTGTGTGTAGAAACACAAAGATAATTGGGGAGGCAAAAGTCTAAACCCTATATCGACACTGGTGGATGCATGGTCCCTAGAGTGAAAAGAAAGGATGAGTATAATTGTGAGTCTCCCAGGAAATAAGGATCATGATGAAGAGTGTAACACAATTTCCCCACTCCTAATTCAATATAAATGCTCTCCTCTGAAGAAGAACCTGGACATTCTTCTGCCCTGCCTATAAGTACACACATCCTGCAGTTAAAGGGCACTTCTCTGCTTCCAGAAAATACTCAAAGCCTTAGTAGCAAATAATAATCTGCAACTCAAAAATTGGTCCAAGAGAATTAAGTCTTGTGTATATCTTCTTTAAATTGAAAGATCTGAAACTTTTGAATCTGAAATATTTATCCAGGTAAAGAGGGATATGGGAAAATACGATTACTCTAAGGATTGAACTGAAAATTGTGAGTTCTGAATTCCAAGTATACTAATATCCATCCTTCTTTCCTCTGTCTTTTTAAAAAAAATAAATATTAGTTTTCTTTAATTTTTGTTTTATTAAAGAGACTTTTCATATAGTATATTTTAATTACCTTTACCTGTCCCCCAACTCCTTCATAGTACTATCCCCTCCCCCTCCATCAAAATCCACATTCTTAATGTCTCTTTACATATGATGGGCTTCAGCAAGTTTCTTCCTTTTCCTATGTAAAATGAAACTCAAGTGAAACCTGCAGAAGAAATCATTCAAAGGGATCAGAGTGGCTTAAGAGGCATTGACCATGGAGTTGCAACATCACTACTGGTGTTCACTTTTATGGGCAGAACTCAAGTCTTCCAGATTCATGACTCTGTTACAAGGGCATTACTCTGTTAAAAGGGGACAAGAAATATTCTCTTCGTGACTCTATCCTTTTCTTTTGTTTTTAGATTAGACACATATTTTTCTTTCACATCACAGCAAAATGAACCTGCAGTAGCAACCAGAACCAGCACTGCACTGTCCAGGCATCTGTTCCCAACTTTAAGGATGTATGGAGGGCTCTAGTGAAGGAAGACAGGATATTGGAGCAGGTTATTGCTTATCAGAATATTATTCTTGCTTTTTCATTAATGATACTAAAATTTGGTGCCAGTGGACTTCTGACTTAAGATAATATTTCGTGGCTGCAACAGCTGATTCTATATGATTATTCTGGAATAGAGGAGACATTCCCTACTTACAACTTGCAATTAGGAAGATACCCAAGACTAGTAAGAGTCATTTCTAATGTAGCTCTACTTTCTATGTTCACAGATCTCCGTAGAGAAGAATGAACTTAGTAAATGTCTCTTTGGTGACAGAATTCATTCTGGTAGGATTAACAGACCAGCCCAAACTTCAAATGCCCTTGTTTTTTCTCTTTCTAGCAATGTATCTGGTCACTGTACTGGGAAATTTGTGTTTAATAATTCTGACTGTGCTGAATTCTCACCTCCATACTCCTATGTACTTTTTTCTATTTAACTTGTCCTTTATAGACCTTTGCTATTGTTCTGTGTTCACTCCCCAAATGCTGATGAACTTAGTATTAAGGAAGAATATAATTTCTTACATGGAATGTATGACTCAAGTCTTTTTCTTTTGCTTCTTTGCTGTTTCTGAGTTTTATGTGTTGACTTCTATGGCCTATGATCGCTACATGGCCATCTGCAATCCACTGTTGTATAATATTGTCATGTCTCCAAAATTATGTTTGAAACTTACTCTTGGGTCCTACTTTATTGCATTTTCTAATGCTGTTGCTCACACTGTATGCATGCTGAGACTGAACTTCTGTGGTGCAAACACCATCAACCACTACTTCTGTGATATTCCTCCTTTGCTCCAGCTGTCCTGCACGAGCACATATGCAAATGAACTCGTAATTCTTGTTGTTGGGAGCATCAATGTCATTGTTCCTACTTCAACTATCTTTATCTCTTATGGTTTCATCCTCTACAGCATCTTCCACATCAGTTCCTCTGAGGGAAGGTCCAAAGCCTTCAGCACCTGCAGCTCCCACATTATTGTTGTTTCTGTGTTCTTTGGTTCAGGTGCACTTGCATATTTCAAACCCTCCTCAGCTGGGTCTGTGAATGAAGGTAAAATCTCTTCTGTCCTTTACACCAATGTGGTTCCCATGATGAATCCCTTAATCTACAGTTTGAGGAACAAAGATATTAAAATCACCCTGATGAAAAGCCTGAGCAGCAGGAAGTTTTGATTGTACATGGTTGTCTTTATGTCTCTTATTTTAAGCATAGAAATAATTTCTGTATATGAGCTATATTTCAGCAGATGGCTTTACCTCTATTATTTTTCCCTAGAAAGTATTTGACTTTTTATTTTTACTTTTTTGTTGCTGTTATTTTTTTGTGTTTGAAAGGCAGAATGAATTAGTGTAGCTGTGAAACCTAATCTGTTCATATAAAGATATTTAATTCCCCTATTTGATTTTTCTATTTCCTGAGTTTGCTTTCTTCATTTTTCTTGTCATTTTCTCCATTTTCTATTCTCTTTCTTAATAAATAATGCCACTGACATATTGATTTGAGGTTGGTTCGTACAATTAATTAAAAAACTTTTAAATAAAAAAATTTAAGAATACCACAGAAAGTTCTTACACATTGTGCCCCATTCATTACAAACATTTTCTCTCTTATTTTCTAAAGATTTTTTTTCAATTGGTCAAATAAATTTACACTATGATGGCAATTTTCATGGTGTGTGGTTTTTTTTTTCTGTTTGTTTGGGTTTTTTTTGCTTCATTGTTTTACAGTAGAGATTTGAGTTCATTTACTAAACAAAAAATGCAATAATTTGAATGTTTTAAGTGCTAGCAATTCTTGAAAGATCAGGGGCAGATAGGGTAACAACAAAAGTCATTAAATGAGGAAACAAGAGGACAATGAGTAAATGAAAGCATTTCCCTGTAAAGCCTCACTGAGGCGTTCTGAAAATCATATTATTATCTGAATCTCAACTTTCTTCTGTAGAGCATTGCAAATATTTCCCTTGCTTTATTAATCTCACATTATCCTTAACACCAACAATGACTCTCAAGTAATAGTGTTTTGAATAATGAAGATGGCTTTATTGGGAACTGAAGACAGGGTATATTTGTTCAGTCTAAGTAGAGTGAAGACAGCTAAGTCAAGAAATAAAGAGCAAGTGGTCATTGAGGCACTTGTTAGGAAGAAATCTTCAGAGAGTGCAGGGCGGGCAATAGATGCTTCCTTCTATGGCTGCTTTTCTCTTTTCTGGAACCTCCTGGAAATATTATGAGGATTGAACCATCTCTCTGGATAGGTTAAAAAGTGTAAGCTAAAAGACAATAAAGAGAAGTTTAACCCATATGAAGATTATGAGACAAGTAAATCATTCCATTATACTTGAATTTCATATGGGTTTACTATATAAAATTTCTCTGCAAAATGAACTAAATATTACCAAAATGAACTGTGTTGGCACAATAAATGTATCAAGGACAAAGACTTTAATAACACGTACTCTTTAAATATATCTGATTTTTTTCTCCTGAGAATGAATGTGAGTAGAATGTATTTATATTCAGTAGTCATTTTAAATTATTCAACAAAAAATGAGAAATTACAAAGCTATTGAAAGACCTTTCATTCTGGATACATGCTGCCCTTCAAAGTATGTGGGAGGACTGTGGAATTCTTTGAATTTCTAAAAGACAAATTTTTTCTGTCTAATGAAAATATTTCCTTTAACAAAAGACTGTAGCATTATGAACAATAGTAAAACATATCCATGGTCCAAGTGCCTATGACATCAAACAGAGATCACTGTACACTTCTGCAGAAGTGTTTGTTGCAGTGAGAGTTCCAAGAACAGGTCAATACAAATAGACACCATTATAACACAAGATTGTCCACTTTCCACCATTTCTTTGTTGTTATTAGAGGCTTCAATAGGGTCCTGTAGCTGTAAAGGAAGCCAGGAAGTTACTTCAACATAGTCAGGATAAAGGATTCGTGTGTAGAATAAAATCATTGGAATGTATGTGGATCTATGCTTGATGAAGTAGCTCTCAGTAGATCAAGACCAGCACAGGTAATTTAGCAAACCCCTACATAAGAAAATAGCTGAGGAAAATTGTTGATGCTGAATACTTGCTTAATGTGTTAACCCTTGAGGGTAATAACCTAAGTAGCATACAAAGCCCTAAGGAGGAATATAGGCTCAGGGGTAGCTGTCATAATTTCTTTATATAAACACATGACCATTAAGACTTCTGATTTCATCAAAATATCTATACTGCATATAAATATTTATATACTCCTGTATATATCCTTATTTTCACAATTAAATGTGTTACAAAACTATGATTGGATTTTATTTATATGAACAATGAACAAGCATATTGTACTAACTGTATGCAATTAACATTTATCCTACAAAATAAATCTCATGGAAGCAAACCTATGAATGCAATATAAAACTATATAACAATTTAGACTTATCCAGGGCAGAGACAACCAATTTACGACACCTAAGGGATAATTTTCACTTATGTCAGAAACCAAACAAAATATCATATAAAACACATCCTCTGGAATAAGCACAACACGCACGCACACACACACACACACACACACACACACACACACAGTCAACATGAAAAAATTAACCAAGGGTCTAAGAAGTTTATAGAAGAAAACCATAAAACACTGTTTAAAGAAGTTAATTAGTTATCATTATTAATTGGTCAGAAATCTTACTTCGTTATGGTGTTAATATAATCCAAAGCCATCTATAGAATTAGTGCTATCCCTAGCACATCCCAGTGACATTTTTAATCTTTTTAAAAATATAATTCTTTTTTATTTATTTTCTTTGCTATATTCATATTCCTTTTTTGATTTTTTTGATTTTTTTCTGTTTTTCAACATTTTTTTAATTTATTTATAAAAATTTCCACTTCCGCCCCTCCTCCCAATACTCTCCCACTCCCCCTTCTCCCTCTCCTCCTCCCTCTCCAGTTCTAAGAGCAGTCAGGGTGTCCTGCCCTGTGGGAAGTTCAAGTTCCTCCCTTCTCCCTCTAGGTCTAGGAAGGTGAGCATCCAAACATGCTACATCCAGGGCTGTCTCGCCAGTGTAGCAGAAATGCTGACTAGGCAGGCAAGTATTGCCAGAGGATTGGGATCTGTGCTCCACGAAGATGTGTCTCAGGCTGTCCCTTGGCAATCTGTTGTGGTGTAATGCCACCTGAGTCGCCATTTGTATTGACTCGACCTGGCTGTCCTTGGAAGCCATATGTGTGTCTTTTTCTTTGTTTTTGTGTTCTTTGTGATCCTGGCATATTGCTAACAGATCAGACTATTCTAGGCAGTTGCGGATACAAACAAGACTGCTGAGGACATTTTTGAATTTTGTCCCATTATTCATTAAAGCCTTTGAGGAAATAGCCAGTTCTGGAAATAGGGAAGTCATCGTTAAAATAATTCTTTAATGATGTGGAGCAAAAGGAGTTGCTCTTATCAGGAGAAACCTTAGAAGCCTTCTGTAGGAAAACAGCTGCAGCAACACTAGATGTTTGCCTGAGAATTACGTGCAGGAGGCCTATGCAGCCTTCATTATGGCCAGAATAAACCTAGGCTAATTACAACATCTGACCCTGAGAGTCGGGGAGGGAAGAAAGTTGGGATTTATGGTTTCAGACAAGTTTGAGATCATGTCTTTAATATTTCCTAGCAGAAAGTTTTCCCAGAAAGATAGTGGCCTTCTCCTCTCACACCCCATGATATTCTGAGCACAGGGTCACTTTGCCCAGTCAGTCCCCTGGTTCAGACTGGGCGAAAGTCCTTGTGCCCAAGTCAAAGCAATTTCAAAGATTCTTTTTGTAAACTGTTTTATGCTTTTTTTTTAAAATGATCTGATGATGTATGCCTTTGCCAAATTCTTTGTTTGTAAAAATATAAAAACCTCGCACTAAAAAAGTAAAACGCAACAGCATTTTCAAAACACATTGAGAGTGACTGTCTGTCAATTTCCTCCACCATATCCTGAAATCTTCCATCCTTCGTCCTGTTCCCTCACGGTTTGAGTGGCTCCCCTGAGCCGTTCCATAGCACAAACAGACTAGGATCCCAAAAAGCCAACACATGCAGACGAAACAAGTCCCAGAGCCATTATCAATGGCTTCTCAGACAGTCCCCTTGTCAGCCACATTCAGAGATTCCGGTTTGATCACATGCTCGTTCAGTCCCAGTCCAGCTGGCTTTCGTGAGCTCCCATTAGACCAGTCCCCTTGTATCAGTGGGTGATCGCACTCCTCGCGGTCCTGACTTCCTTGTTCATGTTCTCCTTCCTTCTGCTCCTCATTTGGATCTTGGGGGCTCAGTCCAGTGCTCAAATGTGGGTCTCGGTCTCTATCTCCATTCATCGTCGGATGAAGGTTCCCTCTGATCCTGCCTTCCTTGCTCATGTTCTCCCTCCTTCTGCTTCTCATTTGGACCTAGGGAGTTAAGTCCAGTATTCCAATGTGGATCTCTGTCTCTATCTCCATCCATCGCCAGATGAAGGTTCTATGGTAATATGCAAAATATTTGTCAGTATGGTTATGGGCCAAGGCAAGTTCAAACACCCTCTCGCCTGCTGTTCAGGGAACAATCTGGGGACCTCTCCTTGGACCTGGGAACCCCTCTAGAATCAAGTCTCTTGAAAACCCTAAAATGACTCCCTTAGTTGAGATATATACTTCCCTGCTCCCATATCCATCCTTCCTCCCTCCCACCATCCCATTCCCCCAAGCTATCCCCAATCCTCCCCTACTCCCTCCTCTCTAACCATCTCCCCTTCCTTCCACCCTCCCACCCCTCCGTGCACCCAAGGTTGCCTGGCAATATTGTCTACTTCTAGTATCCAGGAGGATCACTATATGATTTTCTTCAGGTTCACCTTCTTATTTAGCTTCTCTAGGATCATGAATTATAGGCTCAAAGACCTTTTGTTATGGCTAGAATCCACTTATGAGTGAGTACATACCATATTCCTCTTTTTGGGTCAGGGTTACCTCACTCAGTAAAGCGTTTTCTATTTCCATCTATTTGCATGAAAAATTCAAGATGTCATTGTTTTTTACCGCTGAGTAAAATTCTAATGTATACATGTTCCACACCTTCTTTAACCATTCTTCTATTGAGGGGCACCTAGGTTGTTTCCAGGTTCTAGCTATTACAAAAAGTGCTGCCATGAACACAGTTGAACAAATACTTTTGTAGTATGATAGGGCATCTCTTGGGTATATTCCTAGTTGTGGAATTGCTGAGTCCTGAGGGAGGTTGACTCCCAGTTTCCTGAGAAACAGCCACACTGATTTCCACAGTGGCTACACAAGTTTGTATTCCCACCAACAATGGATGAGTGTTCCCCTCACTCCACATCCTCTGCAGCATAGGCTATCATTGGTGCTTTTGAGTTTAGCTATTCTGACAGGTGTAAGATGGTATCTCAAAGTGGTTTTGATTTGCATTTCCCTGATCGCTAAGGAGGTTGAGCATGATCTTAAGTGTCTTTTGGCATTTCAAAGTTCTTCTGTTGAGAATTCTCTGTTCAGTTCAGTACCACATTTTTTAATTGGGTTAATTAGAGTTTTAGTGTCTACTTTCTTGAGCTCTTTGTATATTTTGGAGATCAGACCTTTGTCTGAGGAGGGGCTGGTGAAGATCTTCTCCCAGTCAGAAGGTAGCCTTTTTGTCTCACTCACAGTGTCCTTTGCTTTACAGAAGCTTCTCAGTTTCAGAAGGTCCCATTTATTCATTGATTCTCTCATTGTCTGAGCTACTGGGGTTCTACCTAGGAAGTGGCCTCCTGTGCCTATATCTTGTAAACTACTTCCCACTTTCTCTTCTATCAAGTTCAATGTGGTCAGATTTATGTTGAGGTCTTTAATCCATTTGTACTTGAGTTTTGTGCATGATGATAGATATGGATCTACTTTCATTCTTCTACAGGTTGGCATCCAGTTATGCCAGCACCATTTGTTAAAGATGCTTTCCTTCTTCCATTGTATACCTTTAGCTCCCTTGTCGAAAATCAGGTGTTCATAGGTTTGTGGGTTAATATCTGAGTCTTCTATTCGATTCCCTAGGTCGACTTCTCTGTTCTTATGCCAATACCAAGCTGTTTTCAATACTGTAGCTCTGTAATAGAGTTTGAAATCAGGGATTGGTATACCTTCAGAAGTTCCTTTATTATATAAGATTGTTTTGGCTATCCTGGGTTTTTTGTTTTTCCATATGTAGTTTATTATTGTTCTCTCAAGATTTGTGAAGGATTTTGATGGGGATTGCATTGAATCTATAGATTGCTTTTGGTAGAATTGCCATTTTCACTATGGTGATCCTCCCAATCCAAGATCAAGGGAGATCTTTCCATTTTTTGGTATCCTCTTTAATTTCTTTCTTCAATGACTTAAAGTTCTTGTCAAATAGGTCTTTCACTTCCTATTTGGTTAGAATTTTACCAAGGGTGAAAGCTGGAATGGGATAGGTGGCGAGAGAGCTTACCAGGGTGGAGGCGCCTCTGCAGAGTGACCAGGGAGTCAAGGAACTCGGGGAATGTCTGAGCTCCTCCTTGCTGGGCTTCTGCCACAGGTCAGGAGCAAACTCACCCCTCTGATGGATGTCCGCTAGAGGATCAGTGCCCTTTGCTGGCCAGGAATCTCGCTGAGCTGACACAGGGCCTACCTTACCTCAGGCAGGCTATTGAAACACAGTAACTCCCTCTTGCCGAGTTGCACTTACAGCCCAGTCCCAGCACACAAGAAGGCAAAGCTGGGAAATTTTATGGCCTGAGGAGGAAGGGAGGAATAAAGGAAGGGGTACCTGGGTGAAAGCTTTAATGGGGCAGGAGGCGAGAGAGCTTAGCAGTGTGGAGCCATCCCTGCGGAGTGACCAGGGATCAAGGGGGTCGGGGAATGTCTGAGCTCCTCCTTGCTGGGCTTCTGCCGCAGGTCAGGAGCAAACTCACCCCTCTGATGAATGTTTGCTAGAGGATCAGTGCCCCTTTCTGCCCTGGATTCTCGCTGAGATGACACAGGGCCTACCTTTCCTCAGGCAGGCTCAAAATTATAATTCTTTATTGATTCTTTGGAAATTTCACATCATGAACTCCAATTCCACTCACCCCAAGGCCCTCAGTATCTTCTCCTCACCACTGCAGCATGCCCACCGAAAATGAATTAAAGCAAAACAATCAAACAAACAAATAATAACAACAACAAAAAACTCCTTGCGATTCTGTCTTTCCAATACCTCTTCATTCATCACAGTGACATTGGGAGCTATGGTGTGACACCCCCAAAATGTTCATTGAAGTGAATCATTCATCTGGTTCAAGACCCCTCTGGCACCCAATGATGCTCCGTGTTATGGAGATCCTGCAGATATTGTTCCACAGGACCAGTCCCTTCACATACTCCAGCAGTTCATAGACAGAGTAGATGTTAGGGTGTGCCAACCCAAGACTAAGGTTCTGAATCTGGATGGTAGCTGAACTGGTCAGTCCAGGACAGCCTCACCAGGTGAGGGGAGAGCCAAGCCTTCTAGTCACATGCCATCAGCAACTGATTTCCCATGCCTGTGGTGAGGGGTGGGGCCATTTCTCTAGTGCAAGAGGTTTGGCACCTTTCCCATGGTGCGGTGGGGTCAGCTCTCCTGCAATGGTGTCCAGTGATAGGCAGGGTCAGCTATCATAGGAACAGTGAGGGGTGGGGCTGGCACAACATGACCCTTGGATTTCAACAACAACAATAAATTCCTAATACCATCATGTCATACTGTAAGCCATGGGCATTATCAGAGACTCCTCTCTGCAGCACACATATGGACCTAGACATGCCCTCCAAAGCATCATGTATCCTGACATCACCATGATCCTGGTGACAGCACAGGCCACCCGAATAAGTAGTCCCTGTAGTAGTAAGGATCTCAGACACACTCACGATTTGAGGTGATTGTCCAGAACCCAGGCATCCCATTAGCCCCAAGTAGCAACAGGAAATAAGGACATCAACCCAGACCCTGGGTGTTTCTGTACACTGATGCAGACGTGGCCCATGGCAGCAGTCTGAGTATAGATGACACCACGGCTTCATATAACAGTGTAGGCCACCTAGATAGTCATGGTCCTGACAGCAGCATGCCCCCCAGAAAACATCATAGTCCCAGGTTGAGGTCCAGAGCCTGGGCATTCGTGTAGCCTTTGGTTGTACCATTGAAAACAGACATCAACACAGGACTTGACTACATGAGGACCACAGACCCTGATAGGGCTCTTTGTAACAAGGTTCTTTGTAACAACTCAGGAATGGATATCACCATGCCATAGGTGGTAGTGCAGGCCACTCAGGTTGGCATGGTCTAAATGACAGTGTGAAATGCCAGACTGAGAGGACCCTGGCTGCCCTGGGAGTGTTTTACTTTTTTCTATTGTATAATATTGGCTTCTATTTAAAAACATCAAGTGTCTATATGTGTGAGGATTTACATCTGGGTCTCTGATTCCATTCCATGGATTTACCTGTCTGTTTTTTGACAATACCATGCTGTTTATATTATTATAGTTCTATTTGATACTGATGACCATACTTCCAGAAGTTCTTTTGTTATTTTAACTATCCTATTTTTTGTTTTGTTTAATTTTTTTCA
The DNA here is from genome assembly GCF_982192425.1 of Myodes glareolus. Lineage (NCBI taxonomy): Eukaryota > Metazoa > Chordata > Mammalia > Rodentia > Cricetidae > Myodes > Myodes glareolus. The sequence continues at coordinate 66,884,103 of NC_142029.1, forward strand.
TATGAATTTGAGTACTGTTCTTTTAGGAACTGTAAAGAATTGTGTTGGAATTTCAATGTTGATTCCACTGAATAAGTAGATTGATGATGTGGGATTCCCCTCCATATGCTATGAATACCATTGGTTAATAAGCAAACTGTCTTGAGCCCATGATAGAATAGAACAGAGTTAGGCGGGGAAAACTTAGCTGAATGCTGGGAGGAAGAAGGTGGAGTTAGAGAGAAGTGATGTAATTCTTTTGGAACCAGACAGAACCTTACCGGGTAAGTCACAGCCACATGGCAATCCACAGATTAATAAAATGGGTTAAATTCAGATGTAAGAGTTAGCCAATAAGAAGCAAGAGCGAACTGGTCAAGCAGTGATTTAATTAATACAGTCTCTGTGCTGTTATTTCAGGGATAAGTGACCAGGAATCAATAAGCAGCCTCCTCTTACTACAGATTGCTTTTGGTAAAAGGGCAATTTTTACTATTTTAATTCTAATTACCTATGAACATTGGAGATCTTTCCATTTTCTGATCTTTCCCACATGTTTTTCTTCATATACTTAAAAATTCTTGTCATACAGGCTTTCCACTTGTTTTCTTAGAGTTACTCCAATATATTTTATATTATTTCTGGCTATTGTAAAGGGTGTTTCCATGATGTGTTTCTCAACCCATTTATTTTAGAATAAAGGGGAACTACTGATTTTTTGAGTTTACTGGCATCCTGCCACATAACTGAAGGTTATTATCAACTGTAGGAATTCCCTGGTAGAAATTTTGTTGCTGCTTATATTTGCCTTCATATCACTCAGAAATGGTAATACTTTGATTTCTTCATTTCCAATTTGTATCTCTTAATCTCCTTTAGTTTTCTTGTTGCTCAAGCTAGGACTTCAAGTGCATACATATTGAGAGAATAGCCAGTCTTGTCTTTCTCATGAATTTGAAGGAATTGCTTTGAGTTTCTCTTCACCTAATTTGATGTTTGTTATTGAATTTTTCTATAATGCCTTTATTATGTTTAAGTATGCCCCTTGTATCCCTGATCTCCCAAGACTTCTATTATTAAGGGATTTTTTTGAAAGCTTTTCCAGCCTTGATTGAGATGATTATATGCTTTTTATTCTTTCAGTTTCTTTATGCTGTAGATTACATTGACAGAATTTTGTATAATGAAATATCCTTGCATCTCTGGGATGAAGCCTAATTGACCATGGTGGATGAACTTCTTGATGTTTTCTTGAATTTAGTTTACAAGTATTTTACTGAGTACTTTTGCATGTATGTTCAATAGGGAAAATGCTTTATATCTCTTTTTATATTGTTGTTGTGTCTTTGTGTGGTTTGCATACCAAGGTATCTGTGATCTCATGAAATGAATTTGGTAATTGTCCTTTCGTTTCATGAAATAATTTGAGAAGTATTGATATTAGGTATTCTTTGAAAATCTGGTAGAATTTTTTATTAAAACAATCTTGTTCTGAGCTTTTTTTTTTGGTTGGGAGTCTTTTAATGACTGTTTCTATATCCTTAAGATTATGAGGGTATTTAAATTGTTTATCTGATCTTGATAAACTTTGGTAAGTGCTCGCTCTTTCTTTAAGGTTTTATAATTTTGTAAAGTATAGGTTTTTGAACTCTGACCTAAGGATTCTTTGCATTTTTTCATTGTCTGTTGTTATGCCCCCATTTTCATTTCTGATTTTGTCCTACATAATACTTACCCAGGTTTAATACAAGAAGAGGTACTTAGTCTTACTGCAGCTTGTTATGCCATGTTTTGTTGATACTCATGGAAAACCTTTCCTCTCCTAAACAAAAATGAAGGAGGAGATGATCCGGGGTGGGAACATAAGGGTTGTTATGGGGAGAGGAGACGTGGAGGAGAGGAGGGAGTAGAAACTGGGGCAGGAATATAAACTATATGGATAAATTATTTTTTTAAAAAGGTGAGTTTTCATGCTCCAATGGATTTGATGTGTCACCCACTGTCTAAGTTAGGAACTTACACTAACATAATAGTGTACAGGTTTGGAGTAGTCTAGGGAGAATTGTTGTTGTTACAGCAGTAGAATTTTTATAAAGTCAACAGTTTAATGATCTTAGACAACTAAATTAATTGCCATATTTTTGAAGGAAGAGGCTGGATAGCTCTGCACTATTTGGATATCTGCACTTCCTCCACAGCCTGATGCAGGGAGAAGGCACACAGTAGATATAGTCTTTGATCCTAGATATCACTCCACCTCAACTGATCCAAATATGTTACTTGTCATTGTACTTTACCTAGAATATGATGCTCTGCTCCAGTTCCAACAACATCAAAGTGACAAAGACAATCCTTTTGTAGATTTGAGTGTTTTCAATAATTAGTTGACTGGTTTTTCTATCTTAATTGCCTCCTTCAAAATGTAGGAAACACTTATCCTACCACAGAACCTCCATTCTCTTCAGTACAGTATTTTGGGGTTTGTAATTCATAGTCTTTGTGATTCTGACAGCAGTTGTAGTGTTCTGACTCAATATAGGTGACCGACTTCTTCTGAAGTTTAATTCTGGCCCAACTTCTAGAGGAAGATGCTTCCTATTTTATGTTAATTGCATGTATATATGTGTGTCTTTGGCATAGTAGAGTATTTCTAAATTCCTCTTATCTTAACCTCTAATGCCTCTTAGAGATGAATGCTCCTCAGCAAAATGCCAAAACATTCATTGAATGAAATTTTATTTCTTGATCTCCTAAAACTGTTATTAAAGTCGAAATGCTATGCACTTGATGTCAAATATTTATTAGCTACAATATGATCAGTTTTTGTATATTCGAGGCCAGCCTGATCTACAAGAACTAGTTCTAGGACAGGCGCCAAAGCTACAGAGAAACCCTGTCTCAAAAAACCAAAGAATGAAAATTATGAATTGACAAAATTCATAAGATATACAGATAAGCTTAAATGATTTATTAAAACAAACAAGACATCTAAAATGAGGAAAACAAGATAAATAGCACTTTTGGATTGATTTACTCTGAGAGCATATTCTAATACAAAGTTTTATGAACAAAAATTATAAACAAAAATTAAATATTTACACGTAGGTAACTTATATACAATATCTACATGACTAATAATGCAAATAAAGAATGAATTTTTCCTATGCTATCAGAGAGGAAACAGACACAGTTAATGAGTTTCATTTTTGTGCTAACAACGAAATAAGAATATCTTTACACCTAGAAAAAGTTTGGCTTGAAATAGGAAAAAGATAATTTTTCCTATTCTGAGTTTCCACTGTAGAATATTAGAGATCACTTATAGCTACTGGGAGTATATTTTTATAATTTCTAAAGAATAGAGTTCATTATGGTCTGACACATACTTAGGTGGAACAATGCTAGGATAAATTGGATTCAAACAATCATACTTTTCAACTTGGAAATTTCTGTCCCATTCATGTTTTCTTCAATCATCAAAACTGTTAATTAGATGTATTATTTTTAATAGTACATGGTAAGTGACCCACATGCTATATAACATAAACAAACAATTTTGATAGATATGCATACATAGAGTTGTTTGAGATAATAGAAAAGATAAAATGAAGAGAAATCAAGAATTATAGAAACTCAAGGACTTCTTTTGTCAACACAAATGTTTTCTTATTTATAGTTCTGGTATTCCAAGATGAGGCAGAAGAGGCATGTCAAAGAGGGGTCTTGTCATATCTTTGAAGTCTAGCTGAAGACAAAGCCACCAATATTTGGTGCCTACTGGAGGATTTGTATGAAATAATAATTGTGAGGTAATCAGGTTTAAAAGTTGATGCTAGGAAGAGGAATAAATGCTCTAGTGCTATGCTTTTGGGCACAGATTAATACAGTGAGCAGGGTACTATGTACTACTTGGAAATTTCCACACTCGTCTTTGTAATGCAACAAATTTAAAGATTTTGGAGTTCACTACAATCACAAAGTCTATAATTTTCTAAAACAATGAGTAAGCGCCTTATTCTAGGAGAATCTATTCTAGGTATAAACCAGAGAAAACAATGAGTAAGCGCCTTATTCTGGGAGAATCTATTCTAGGTATAAACCAGAGAAAACAATGAGTAAGCGCCTTATTCTGGGAGAATCTATTCTAGGTATAAACCAGAGAAAACAATGAGTAAGCGCCTTATTCTGGGAGAATCTATTCTAGGTATAAACCAGAGAAACCACATTGCTGCTGCTGAAGACTTCAGGAGAAAATTTGAAATCATCAGGAGATACAGAAATTTTTTGAAGTGAATGATGCCATTTGACTCAGAACTAAAGTTTATTCTTTTGAACTTAATTTGATAAGTGTCGAAAAATAAAATGTATTGATTTTAAGTGATGTGTTTTTTCTATGATTGATGTTTCTTTACACATGGAACTTCTTTTTAAGAAATAACTTATTTAGAGCGAGTTTGACATCCCTGTTTCTCAGGCTGTAGATCATGGGATTCAGCATGGGCACAACAGTCGTATAAAACACAGAGGACACTTTGCCTTTGTCTTTGGAGCTGACTGAGAAGGGCTGTAGGTACATGAATGCCAAGGAACCAAAGAAGACAGCAACAGCAGAGAAGTGGGAGCTGCAGGTGCTGAAGGCTTTGAATCTTCCCTCAGTGGATTTGATACGGAGGATGCTAGCAATGATGAAGATGTAAGAACCCAGGATGGTCAGGGTTGGAATAAAGATATTGAAAGCACTGAGGCACAGCAGTACTACTTCATTGACAAAAGTACTGGAGCAGGCAATCTCCATCAATGGGAAAAGATCACAGAAGTAATGATTTATTATATTAGCCTTACAGAAAACCACTCTTAGCATGCAGAGAGTATGAACTGCTGCCCCGATGATGCCCATGCCATACACGCCACCTACCATCCAGGAACAGACTTGGTAAGACATAGTAACATTGTAGAGCAAAGGATTACAAATGGCAACATAACGGTCATATGCCATTGCAGCCAACATGTGACACTCAGATATAACAAAAACAAGGAAGAAATAGAGCTGAGTCATACATTCTTGATAGGAGATGACATTCTTCTTTGCCACAAAGCTCACCAGCATTTTGGGTGTGATGACAGAGGAGTAACAGAGGTCAATGAAGGACAGACTGCTGAGGAAGAAGTACATGGGGGTGTGCAGGTGGGAGCTGAACAGAATCAGGATGATCATTCCCAGGTTCCCCAACACTGTGAGCAGGTAGATTCCAAGGAAGAGGAGGAACAGGGGTAACTGCAGCTCTTGTTGGTCTGTTAACCCAGAGAGGATGAACTCAGTCACCATGGAGTCATTTATTTCTACCATTTCACCTTAGATGTTCTATGTAGGTAATGAAGAAAAGGTTATTTATCACACATCTGCTTGATGTCTGACATTGAACTTCTTTTTATTCTGGTGTTTCCTGTTTTTCACAGCTCTTTATTCATGTAACCTGTTAAAGACTTTAACACGAGACACAGAAATACATATTTAATACATCTATGTTTATCTATGTGCCCAAAACACCCAAAGAACAGATTTAGTAAATTCAATGGAGTTTTCTAGCAGTTAATCATGTCTATGTCATAAATATTGTTTTATATTAAGATATCAAAATCATCTAGGGACTCCCAACAAATCCTCTGGAAAAATTTTGCCATAAGTTAATGAATGAAGCAATGCTGATATCCTTGTTAAACATAGTAGTGTATCTTCTAGTTAGAATAAGGCACTCAATATAAAGCTCCTGAAATTGTACAGAATGAAATGAGACTATTTCTACTTCTTATTAATATGATGCTTTGTACAGAAAAATTCAATTACTATGTAAGGATATTTGAAGAAGCATTTAAATGGTCAGTAAAAGTTAGAACAGGATATCATTACATTCATTAGTAATTTAATAAAAATTACAATTTGCATATATGAATATTATATGAAAGTAGTATAAGACACTAAATTTAGAATTACAAAGTTCTGTGAAAAGGAATTAAGAACATATAGAAAAAGACAGGCTTCAAGAGTCAATAAATATATTTGTGACAGTGCATATACTTTCCAGATCAATCTTTACATTTAGTGATATCCCTGTCAACTTCTACACTTCCTGTCTTTTTAATTTCCTTGTAAATAAACTATTATATTTCCATGAAAAATTATGTAATCCAAGAAAATCAAAAATAAATTAAAATGAGATGATGTAGACCTAGAGCTCTCCCCTCTGAAATTTAACAGCAATATTGAAATATTCTGTATAGTGTAGTACTGTCATAAGAATAGATGTGCCAATAATGGAATTAATTTGAAATTCCAGAAAGAAACTTACATCTATAAACTTTGGGAATAAGAGCCTTATGATAAATCAATGTGGAAATATTTTCTTTTTCATTATATGGCACAATATATTTAGATAGGTATTTATTGTTAATATGTTATTCTTTCTCATACCATTCAAATTAATTCAAAATGGGCCATTGAAAGTAAATATAACAGATACAGCTTTATTAATATTGAGGGAAAGCATAAGCAAAGCTTTACAAATTTGAAATTGCTAATCTTTTTTCTTAAGTTGCTAAAATGAGAGGCTGTCTTACAGAATTAGTAAAGTGAACATTACATAAGGTCTTGAAACATGCCATACCAATGGAAAAAGATTAAACTAGAATATCCAAGGAACAGAATTTACATAATGCTCATAAAAACTAATACATTTTTAACAAATAAAGGTAAAATCATGCAACTTCTAATGTGTCAAAGAAGTGAAGAGCCATTTTTCTATTGGAGGTGCAGCATTGGAAACAATGTGCTCTATCATTTGCTGTTAAGAATATTCAAATCACAGCTATAGGGAATTAATGTTTCACACTGATCAGGATGATTGCAATAAAAGCTGTAAGTATTGCAAGCATGTAAAAAATTGGAGTCCTTGTATGTTTTTGAGTAGTGTTTCAAAATAGTACAGCCTGGAAAACACTTTAAAACACTTCAAAATAAAAGCTGTGGCGCTATCATGCAGCCCGGGAAATTTGTACGGGAATAGTTAAATGGAAATACTTATGATATCATAAGTTTGAAAGCCCCCTAAATGTTCATCTACTGATGAACAGATAGGTATAATTTTCCATAAAATGGAACACTATTCTGCAATAAAGACACTTAAGTTCGTTAATGGATCATGTCTTCAAAAAGCCTGAAACACTGTAATTGAAAGTAACCAAGAATGAAAGGCAACAGATCACCAGAAGTCATTTATATGAAGCATCAAGAACGAGCTAGTCAACTGAGGCAGTGTGCCTGTTCTAATGGGAGCTCACCAAATCCAGCTGGATGGGGTCTGAACGAGCATGTGATCAAACCGGACTCTGATTGTGGCTGACAATGGGGGCTGACTGAGAAGCCATTGATAAAGGCACTGGGACTTGTTTTTAGGGCATGTTCTGGCTTTTTGGGACCCTAGTGTATATGGATGCACAGCTCCCTAGACCTGGATGTAGCGGGGAAGGGTCTTGGACTTCTCACAGGGCAGAGTTCCCTGCCCTCTCTCAAGTAGGGCAGGAGAGGGAGGAGGGGGTGTAGGGGAGCAGGAGGGGTTTGGGAGGAGGGAAGGAAGTGTAAATAATTGAGTGGAAAAATAAAAATTAAAAAAAAGAACAATCTAGTCATACAGACAAAAACTGCTTAATGTCTTCAAGGTATTGTAGGATGGGGAAGGAAGTACTAATGTGACTGGTCATCGTTACAGAATTTAATTTAGGATGGAGATGAGCATATTGTACAATAGAGCCTGCTGATTGCTATATAATTCAATGAATATATTTAATTACCTAATTGCATTGAAAATTCATATTTTAAAATATGCTATATTATAATATATGTGCTATAAAGGTTAAAACAAAAATAGAGTACAGAACTAGAATGATTCCACCTCAGACTGCTAGATTTCCACCTGTCTGGAAGCCCTTTCTATCTATTGTCTAGCTGGTGTTTACTTCCTAATTCAAAATACAACAAAGATTTAGATATTCTCAATATTGAAGCATTTCTCATTTCACTGTCCACAGTACCTGTTTTCTTCACTCATTGATTTATGTAATCACAGTGAGTGTTTATATCTCTAAATTAAAAAAATACAAAATAAACCTTTTTTTCTATCTAGGAGGTAAAGATGGAAGGTAGCCACATAACCTGAAGCTCTTCTTCTGTGTCTTCCGTCTGAAAAAACTCAGAAATTACAGTCAGCAATTAAGCATCAGGCCAGAGGAGGCTTCTGGACCTTAAACTTCCAAGCCTCAACAGACTTGGGCTAAACAAACATCTGCTCACTATATACTAACCATTGTACAATGTGGCATTTTGACATTCTGACATAAAGCATATAAAGGCACCTTCTAAAACACATGCTTCCTAAGTTCTGGCTGTTTTCACTGACCATATGACTAATTTTCTCCATTACCTGACTGTGACAAGCTTGTGCCAGAAAACAAAGGTGTTTATCATCCACGTTTCATTATGTCTTACTATATTACTGTAGACATGGGTGACTGACCCATCCCAACAGACTAATTGATATCAATACTTACATGTTCCTTACATTCTACTGTTTCCTTGTCCTCCAGCAGTACCTTCATGCTTGCATGCCTTTGACCTTTGTAGAAAATTCCTACTCCCCCCCCATTTTAGCCTCCCTTTATCTGTGGTTTTCAACCTTCCTAATGTTTCGACCCTTTAATAGAGATCCTCATGTTGTTGTGATCTCCAAGTATAAAATTATTTTCATTGCTACTTCATAACTATAATTTTGCTACATTTATGAATTATAATGTAAATATTTTTGGAAATAGTCAAACCCTCATGATACCACAGCAATCAAGGATATCCTAAAAGTTCCTTGTATACTTTTATAGTTCATTTAAAGTGCTTAATTTTGAGATGTACCCTCTTGAGTTTTGATTGTATAACTGTCTAATTGTTAATGGTAGGCAGTGCACTACACAGAATGTACTTCTAATTTATCATTCCAAATTAAGAATTTCACATTCTTCACTTCTTCCTATCTCTCTCCCTTCTTTTCCATGGTAAGTTTTTTTTGTATGCTTTTTCTATTGATTTAACACAATATTTAAGGAGAATAATTCATTACTTTTTGCTTAATTTTGTTTGTGTATTGTGTTCCAAGTTTGTCTATGTTGTTTCAAATTATTAACTTTGATTTGGAGAATAAAGCAAAATTTTGTTCTTTTAAAAGAAATTAGTAATGTCACACAACCACATACATAAAATCACTAAACTATAACTAGAATTTAAAATTGTATTTTTAACAGTTCTGCAATTCTTTGACTAAAAGATTTGCTAAATATTTATAATCTTGCTATGTACATTACATACTTAGGCTTTAAGTGTGAATGCAGGAGAAAATATCTCACAGTTGTGTAAACTCAGGAAGTATTTAAAATTTGTCCTTGAGTTGGAATCTTATCTTGAATATAACATTTTTACAAGAAGTTAGTTTATAATTATATACATATGTATTATAAAGTTTATAGAAAACAATTTATAAATACTTTCAGGATGATATTGTTTCAAAAAATATTATTTGAATAAAAATGTGAACCTATAGTAACAAAAATGACAAACAGAAAAAAACGTTTCTGGCATTGAGTCGATTGAGAAGCATAACACAGAGCCCCCACTCCTCCTGAGACTACTACAGTCTAGAAGGGGAGAGAGAGGTAGACAGCCTGGTTTCCTAATATTCAAAGTCAAGTGTTAAAATTATGGTGTTCATATTCAATACAGTTCTATAAAAATCACAAAAGCATATGAAGAATTTAAATTTTTGATTGATGGAAACAAGGTGTCTAAATGAGGTAAGAGGTTTTCAAAATACAGAGTTCTTTGGTGCTTTGAGCTAATTTGAAGGTGTATTTTAGATATAGCAATATATGTTAAACCTAGTCAGGCAAATTGAATGTCTATATTAAATATAATTATATACCTAGTATCTACCTGACCAGTAGTACATGGGAGGCTGCATTTATTATATTGCCTCAGAGAACATAGTACAGCCGGTTAGATACATTGTGTTAATATCTAAGCTAACTTAAACATTAAAAGTTAAACATAATTCTTTTCCTGCCTTCTGAAAAATCTCATCAAAATATTAGTGACCATTTTCAGTTACTTTCCTATAATGTCTAGAGATTGGATTTAGAAAGTCTGTTTTTTTTTCTGATGTGGAATAGTGTTAGGAGAAACTGAATTCAAGTGCTCACCTTTTCTTTACTTGGAAGTTTCTGTCCCAGATCTTTTTGGGTCAATGACCTTCACATGAAACAGTAGGTGATGATAGTTTAAAATAAAACCTCCCCACTCTCTTCTACTCAGTGGATTAGGACATAGATTTCAAGTTCTCAGTAAATCACATATTATGAGGCAAGTGTCATGAGTCATGTCCTAACTTTGCAAACCACTTATTGGAGCTATTGATATTTTTGGAATTATTGATAAATGAGAGGTGTCATAAATAAATATATATTAAATCATTGTATATATGTGTATATATCCTCTCAAGATTTTCTATCATTAGCGTGAGTTCTGTAGAGTGATGGGGAGAACTAAGGGCAATTAAAATTTCCTGTTCTATTCCCTGTGTGACACTCTCAACTCCCTGGTGTATAATTCTCTCTGTTTTAAAAAAGCAGTGATCTTTAGGTTAAGGCTAGAAGCTAAATCCTAGTGGACATGTCTGTATGAAGTATATATGACACTGACTTTCAAACTAAAAATAATTTCTAAAGTATTTAAAGTCATGTTAATGTTTTTCTGCTTATTTAAGGCTTGGGGAAACAATTATAAGTAATTGTTATTAAAAATTGGTTCTTTCTTGTATATTTATTATTTTCAAAGTTTCTTAAAGGATTTTAGGTATGGAGAAAAACATGTTGTCATAAGTAAATCTGGAAATAAATGGGAATTTGGGAAAAATACATTAAGAACTATTATAATTATTTCAGAATACATAATAAATTATAGCGGAGCTATTTCTCTTAATTGTACATGATGAAAATTCTGAATTCATTATTACCAGAGACAATGAAAATGCACCAAAAATACTTGGTAACTAGTTATCTTCAATTTGATAGTTAATGATAAGCAATGTGTTTTGTGAAGTAAACAATATGTTAACAAATAAGAGAAGGAAGTATCTGTATGCTTAGCACACATAAACATGCATAAGTTATTGATACAAGATACATACTTCAACTGCTCAGAAAAGTAGAAAGCAATGAACCAAAGTAACTTGAAAGCTTCCCAGATTAAAGTCCAGACCCTTAGCGGTCTCTGCACCCCGTACCCATCTTTAGAGATGTTCTTTTCAGAAGCTCTGGTCCCAACCTGTCTGAATCTTTTGGCGAATGTGACAGGAAGGCAAAGTGTGTGATGTGATTTATAAAGTAAAGTAAAATTTAAATTATAATCTAAAATTAAGATAAAAATTGAGGATCAGGGAGGTGATTCAGTGGGTAGAAGCACACGCCTGATCACCTGAATTTAATCCATGGACCAACACAGAAGAGAAAGGGTACTGACTCCTATAAAATGTTCCCTGATCAGCACACAGGCACAATGGCATGTTCATGACTGTGCAAACACACACACACACACACACACACACACACACACACACACAGGAATTAAATTTAAAAGCAAATAGTCTGAAAATGCCTGGGAGAGAATGAGATATGAGTTCTTATTGGTCTTAATAATAAAAACCCTGAACCAGGGTAACTGTAGCTTCATAAAATGAGTTTGGCAATGACTCTTCTGTTTCTATATTGTGAAATACCTTAAGGAGTATAGGTATCAGCTCTTCTTGGAAGTTCTGGTAGAATTCTACATTGAAACCATCTGGTCCTGGGCTTTTTTTGGTCGGGAGGTTTTTGATAACAGCTTCTAATTCTTCGTGACTAACAGGTCTATTTAGATTGTTCACCTGGTCTTGATTTAACTTTGGTAAATGGTATTTATCTAAAAACCAATCCATTTCTCGCACATTTGCCAACTTTGTGGCATATAAACTTTCTTAGTAAGATCTAATGATTCTCTGAATTTCCTCTCTGTCTGTTGTTATGTCCCCCTTTTCATTTCTGATCTTATTAATTTGAGTGTTCTCTCTCTGCCGTTTGATTAGTTTGGCTAGGGGTGTGTCATTCTTGTTGATTTTCTCCAAGAACCAACTTTTTGTTTTGCTGATTTTTTTGGATTGTTTTCTGTGTTTCTATTTTGTTGATTTCAGCCCTCAGTTTGATTATTTCCAGTCTTCTACTCCTCCTGGGAGAGTCTGCTTCTTTTTTTTCCAGAGCTTTCAGGTACCCTGATACCAAAACCACATAGAGACACAACCAAGAAAGAGAATTACAGGCCAATTTCACTCATGAACATTGACACAAAAATTCTCAACAAAATCCTGGCAAACCGATTCCAAGAACACATTAGAAAAATTATCGATTATGATCAAGTAGGCTTCATTCCAGAGATGCAGGGCTGGTTCAACATATGCAAATCTATCAATGTAATACATCATATAAATAAACTGAAAGAAAAAACCATATGATCATCTCATTAAATGCTGAAAAAGCATTTGACAAATTACAACATCCCTTTATGATAAAGGTGCTGAAGAGATTGGGGATACAAGAATCATACCTAAATATAATAAAAGCTATTTACAGCAAGCCAACAGATAACATCAAACTGAACGGAGAGAAACTCAAAGCCATTCCATTGAAATCAGGAACAAGACAAGGCTCTCCACTCTCCCCATACCTCTTCAATATAGTACTAAAAGTTCTAGCAATAGCAATACGACAAAATAAGGGAATCAAGGGAATTTGAATTGGAAAGGAAGAAGTTAAACTCTCGTTATTTGCAGACGATATGATAGTATACATGAGCGACCCCAAAAACTCTACCAAAGAACTCCTACAGCTGATAAACACCTTTAGTAATGTGGCAGGATACAAGATCAACTCCAAAAAATCAGTTGCCCTCCTCTACACAAAGAATAAAGAAGCAGAGAGGGAAATCAGAGAAACTTCACCTTTTACGATAGCCACAAATAGCATAAAATATTTTGGGATAACTCTGACCAAGGAAGTGAAAGACCTATTTGACAAGAACTTTAAGTTTTTGAAGAAATAAATTGAGGAGGATACGAAAAAATGGAAAGATCTCCCTTGCTCTTGGATTGGAAGGATCAACATAGTAAAAATGGCAATTCTACCAAGAGCAATCTATAGATTCAATGCAATCCCCATCAAAATCCCATTAAACTTCTTCACAGACCTTTAAAGAATAATAATTAATTTTATATGAAAAAACAAAAAACCCAGGATAGCCAAAACAATTTATATAATAAAGGAACTTCTGGAGGTATAACCATCCCTGACTTCAAACCCTATTACACAGCTACAGTATTGAAAACAGCTTGGTTTTGGCATAAGAACAGAGAAGTCGACCTATGGAATCGAATAGAAGACCCAGATATTAATCAACAAACCTATGAAAACTTGATTTTCGACAAGGGGGCTCAAGGTACGCAATGGAAGAAGGAAAGCATCTTTAACAAATGGTGCTGGCATAACTGGATGTCGACCTTAGAAGAATGAAAGTAGATCCATATCTATCACCATGCACAAAACTCAAGTCCAAATGGATTAAAGACCTCAACATTAATCTGACCATTTTGAACCAGATAGAAGAGAAAGTGGGAAGTAGTCTACAAGACATAGGCACAGGAGACCACTTCCTAGGTAGAACCCCAGTAGCACAGACAATAAGAGAATCAATGAATAAATGGGACCTCCTGAAACTGAGAAGCTTCTGTAAAGCAAAGGACACTGTGAGTGAGACAAAAAGGCTACCTTCTGACTGGGAAAAGATCTTCACCAATCCCTCATTAGATAAAGGCCTGTTCTCCAAAATATACAAAGAGCTCAAGAAACTAGACACTAAAACTCTAATTAACCCAATTAAAAAATGTGGTACTGAACTGAACAGAGAATTCTCAACAGAAGAACTTTGAAATGCCAAAAGACATTTAAGGTCATGCTCAACCTCCTTAGCGATCAGGGAAATGCAAATCAAAACCACTTTGAGATACCATCTTACACCTGTCAGAATAGCTAAACTCAAAAGCACCAATGATTGCCTATGCTGCAGAGGATGTGGAGTGAGGGGAACACTCATCCATTGTTGGTGGGGATACAAACTTGTGTAGCCACTGTGGAAATCAGTGTGGCTGTTTCTCAGGAAACTGGGAGTCAACCTCCCTCAAGACCCAGCAATTCCACTCTTGGGAATATACGCAAGAGATGCCCTATCATACTACAAAAGCATTTGTTCAACTATGTTCATAGCAGCACTATTTGTAATAGCCAGAACCTGGAAACAGCCTAGGTGCCCCTCAATAGAAGAATGGTTAAAGAAGGTGTGGAACATATATACATTAGAGTTTTACTCAGCGGTAAAAAAAACAATGACATCTTGAATTTTGCATGCAAATGGATGGACATAGAAAACGCTTTACTGAGTGAGGTAACCCAGACCCAAAAAGAGGAATATGGTATGTATTCACTCATAAGTGGATTCTAGCCATAATTAAAGGTCTTTGAGCCTATTAATCATGATCCTAGAGGAGCTAAATAAGAAGGTGAACCTGAAGAAAATCATGTAATTATCCTCCTGGAGATTTGAAATAGACAAGAGTCCCAGAACCTTCATCTGGCGATGGATGGAGATAGAGACAGAGACCCACATTGGAACACTGGACTTAACTCCCTAGGTCCAAAGGAGAAGCAGAAGGAAAGAGAACGTGAGCAAAGAAGGTAAGTCCAGAGGGAACCTTCATCCGACAATGGATGGCGATACAGACGGAGACCCACATTGTAGCACCGGACTGAGCCCCTCAAGGTACAAATGAGGAGCAGAAGGAGGAAGAACATGAAAAAGGAAATCAGGACTGTGAGGGTTGCGATCACCCACTGATACAAGCGGACTGATCTAATGAGAGTTCACCAAGGCCAGTTGGACTGGGACTGAACGAGCACGTGATCCAACCAGATTCTCTTAATGTGGCCAAATTCTCTGAATGTCGCTGACCCGGAGCCTTTCTGAATAGCCATTGACAATGACACTTGGACTTGTTTCCTCTGTATATACTGGATTTTTGGAATCCAGTCTGTCTGGATACTCACCTTCCTGGATCTGGAGGGAGGGAGGAGGAACTTGAACTTCCCACAGGGCAGGAAACCCTGACTGCTCTTAGGGATGGAGAGGAAGGAGGAGAGGGATTGGGGGGAGTGGGAGGGTGTTGGGTAGTGGGGCAGAAATGGAAACTTTTATAATTTAATAAACTTTGGAAAAAATATTTAAAAAAAACTAACAAAACAAAACAAAACAAAAACCCTGAACCAGATACCAGGGTAAATGCCAAAACAGCAATGAGACAAAGGAGAAAGTCAAAGTCACACCTTACCTCATACAACTTCTCAGCCGAAAAGGGGCCAACCCTGTCTCCTCCTCACCTTATCACTTCCTCTCTCTACCTGATGATATCATTATGAAATGTACTCTCACTGCCTGGCCTCTAATGTTAACCTGTGGCTAGTTCTGTGCTCTGAGCTCCAAACAAACTGTTAGAAAGCCAATATCACCATACGTGAAAATTTTCCTCACTTTTGTATTAACCAACCATAAAGCCCTATAGGAAGGCTCAATTCCAACTAGTAGAAGTGGCTTTCGTAGGAAGCAAATGCAAATTGAAATCAGATCTTTCTAAAGATTAGAAACACAGACATGGAACAACACCTGAAAAAGATTTTCTTGATGTGTTTCCATGTCAGCTTTGTAACTGCGGATCTGTTTTTTTCAATAGAAACAACAACCTATGTTATTCACACACACACACACACACACACACACACACACACACACACAGGCACACACATATGTATATTTAAATTTTCACTTTGACATTCAGAGCACCATGTAGAAATCACATCGTATTAATATCCACCGACGGCCGTACCAATGCCAATGCTTTAATTAAACATTCAGATTTCCAGATTTCCTCTGGTCAGTACTAGTCCTAAGTTGCCTGACTGCCAGGGACCAGACAATGATGTACACAGCATGGAAAATCTCTGCTCAAGTAGCAGACCTTGCAGGCAGCCCAAGGGCCACACCCATCAGGCAGACAACCATGGGGAAGGCCACCTTGGCCCTGTTCAAAGATCCTAACTTTTATGAATGACTCAGCAGTTTTTGGAACACAGAGTTAGTATTCACTAAATTGTATGTGCCTATGTATGCAATAACCATTATCGTTATTTTTATTACTAACATAATAGTGAAAATTATCCTTAGTCTTTTAAGATGTTTACTCTGCTTTTGACTTTCATAATCCACTTCCTTAGTTCTGTCCCTTGTCTTTTTCTTCACAAGCCATTTTACTTTCCATTTCAATGAAAGAACTTGCCTTTCACATGTACTTTGCTTTCACCCTTTATTGGTTAATACTTGAATTGCTCTAATTCTTTTAGAACAGATAAAGCTCAACAAGAACTAGCACAGATTCTACTAGATCTGGGGACCTTCTCTCAGTACACTAGTTCTCAAGTTTACAGTGACGTAAACTAAGGCGAAGATGATGTAAGTCCACTCAGTAATTTTAAATATTAAAAGTAAAAAATGATTAGAGAGGCAGAAATAGTCTTATTCAGGGAAGAACACATTGTTAGGTTATCTAATATCAAATGGTCAGCCTTGAAAACACATACAAGTAATATTATACTGACTGAGAGTATTGTCTTTAGGAATATATATGTAAATACATATATTCATCATTACACACACATATATGATTATACATGCATGCGTGTAAACACGATCAAAACAATTCTAAGAATTTTAAATAGAACAATGAGAAGAATATAGGAGAATTTGGCTGGAGAAAAGGAAGGGGGAATTGATGGAATTATTTTATAATCTCAGAAAAATAAATAGTAAAAAAAAAAATGTTGCCCACAGTTGGTAACACTGAATACCAAGCTTTACACTGGATACCTTGGTTTCTGGGCAAGTTAGGATACAAGGAAAATTACATAATCAAAATACATTAAAAGAAGTCAAACATATAATTTCTTCTCTGAGTACTATCTAATTATCCATGCACTGGGTGTTTTATTGCATGTAATGATGGTTACACTGAATTTAAAATTTTAGTCCTTTTCTGTATGGTAATGAAATGTTTTCTTGAGGCTCTGTCAGTTGGTATGATAAGAGTGGGACAAGAAGTCCCATGTTGGAGCAGATGAGGGAATAAAAGAGAAGGAGAGAGTAAATCTCTGATTCCTCATGAGTGGAGACCTGCCTTGTTTGAAGCGTCACAGAAGGTTCTGTTTTTCAGAATGTAGACTCCTCAATATCAGCCACAGTGCTGACTGTCCTCCGGTTGCCTATCAATGGCAAGGACTTGTGTGAGTGGTAACTTCTAGAAAGGAAGGCAGTGGTCTGGTTTCATAACCATGCAGGTAGTTGCACAACCTTCTCACTACCTTCCGCTCTTTCCAGCTGCATCTCAAAAGTTATGCCTGTATATGTAGAAGAGGGTGAGTACTGGAGAGTTGTCCCTACCATGCCCAATCTTAGAGCATTATCTGTTCCCTCTGCTAATCCTTTGTTTTCAAGATTAGGATGAAATATGTATTTGGTGGTTGACAAAGCTGAGAAGAGAAAATAGATGTAGATATGTGATTAAGTAATACTAGGCCTAGACATGTAGTAAGTATTTCTGGATGTTATTATATCATTGTTGCCATGTTTCTGTACACTGAAAAGACTAAAGGACTATCAGAACAAGAAATGGGGCAGAAGCAGGGGTACTACAAGAAGATAAATCAGGGCTGAAGGAGATGATAGTAAGAGTTAAGCAAAATTCTACCTCTCCTCTGTGGTTGTACAGTTCTGACTCTGGTTTCCCATTCCTCGCAGGCTACTCCATCACCAATGCTAATACAAGCTGCCAATAGTCTTCTAAAATTGCCTGTGACTTGTAATAACTTTGTCTTATGAATTGTACCCATGAAACAAAGGAGTTTTCTGGTTACCACATAGTACTTCACTTTCTTGTTGCAAGCATATTTAGGCTGCCATTGTCAAAAACCCCACTTAGGGTGGCATCTGTTGCAAGTCACCTTTTAGGGTGACTTCTACTATGATTCTGCTAGTGGGTTGGTACAGTCCAGGGTAGGGGAGTGAGGATTAGAAATGTTAGTTAAAATGAACAGAGATAAGAAAGAAATACAGAGACATTGGATGGTAATGGGAGATACTGTAGATACTGAATACAGAATTTACCCGCATTAATTTTTCATACACTTTATATGCTAATAAAAAAGGGGGTAAGAAAATAAAAGACTACTTTAACATGACACAAAAGAGAACCTTAACAGTTACATGCCTCAGTATTTAAAACTTCAAGCCATTATTTCCCGAGTAAAATATTTGATGTTTGGGCAGTAAACACATCCAAGACAAAGTATTCTAAAGGCAGTCACTCCCTATGTCAAACCTCCTGTTTTAAAATGAAGGAGCAAGAATAGGCTTGGATTCTCTTACCTTTGGTCAGGGTGGAGCATATCCACCTCTATGGGCCATCTTAATGTCCAAAACAGTAAGTAATCATACCCTAGGTCAAGATAACCTGTTTTGTAGTCACATCTGTTGTCAACAACTTTGAAAGAGTAAAAATAAGCTCAAACTTTCTGACCTCCAGACAATGTGGAACATGGTGTAGGACAGTGGTTCATATTCTGTCAATTATATTTTAAATAAATGCTGATTGGCCAGTATCCAGGCAGGAAGCATAGGTGAGACAACCAGGCAAGAAGTAGAGGCAGGGAGACAAGAATCTGGGAATTCTGGAGGAAGACACAGTTCTTTCCCTGCCACAGAAGAAACAAGATGTGATCACTCCATTGAATAGGGTACCAAGCCATGTGGTTAGCATACATAAGAATAATGGGCTACTATAAGCTAAAAGAGTTAATAAGAAGTCTGAGCTAATGGATCAATCAGTTTATGACTAACGTAGACCTCTGTGTGATTGTCTGTGATACTAAACGTCTAGGGGACATGGTGGGACAGAAAACCCCGATAACAGGAACAGGCTCACATTTGTGTGTGTTCCAATACTTTCTCATTGGCTTAGATAGCTTTTGGGTTTTGTTTTTACGTTTTTCCTCTCTTGACATAACTATAAAGGACATCACCATGAAATTGCTTATCTATTTCAAGTGAAAGACTGAATAACATGGAATAAGGAATAATAACCATGGTAGAAAATGTTTTATTTTGTAGATGTTTTTAGTTCCCTTACCTGTTTTCTGTTCTTCCTCTTTCTTTGTCTCTGCCTAAGGGAATTAGCCTGCTCTTGGACAAGGAGTTTTGGAGGACAGGAGTTGAACAGTTTCAATTGTGAGACCAGGGAAATCCACATAGTTCTTAGAAACTACTCTCAGCAAGCTCATGACAGTTTGCCAGTATAATGTCCAACTCTGGTTTTTACACATATACCATACACACATATGCACATGTATACTCAGTACATACACACAGAGAAAGGAAAGATTGATTTTGGTAAGTTAATTCATTGATTTCAGGCTATTAGAGGCATAGATCAGAATCATATGGTACCAGTTGAGATTTATATGTTGTGTCTAAGAAAAAAATGGATGAGGGATATATGAATTATAATATAATTAAAAGCAATTTTTAAAAATAATCAAATAAATAAAGACAAGAGGTACTCGGGAGGTGGGAGTAAACTAGTGAGCTGAAAAAAATTTCAAGATTTCCTCAGTAGCCCTAGACCATAGGTTAGTTCTGTCCTATATAAAATATTTACAGAGCAAAAAAAATTTCCATCAATTCTATGTCCCTTGTATATACCCTTGCTAGGAAATTATTTCCAGTGTTTCTACAAACTGGTATCTTTCTTTTATCTATCTATCTATCTATCTATCTATCTATCTATCTATCTATCTATCTATAATACCATCTTTTCTTATTTTATGAAGCTATCCCCAGTCTCACTCCTTCCGCTCCTTCCACTCCATCTTTTTCCCACACCTCTCCTTCTCAGAAAAAGTAAGGCTTCCCTTGGGGAATCAACTACGTCTGACATATCACTTCGAGGCAGGAGCAAAGACCTCCCCCATATAGGTAGGTTGAGTCAGGCGAATCTTTGTTCTATACTCTCAAACTCTGCTCTCCTTCCTATACGTTCCACCAAGAGCTGTCATACAAGAAATCTTTTAGGAGAATTGAAGAGTGATGATCAGTCTTCTGTTTCTCATGCGTTGATGAATGTGCTTCTCCTGTCTGAGATGTGCCACAAAACTCTCTATCTAATTCATTTGTCAGTGAGGGAGGACACTTTGGATTTTGTAGAAGGAATTGCCTGGGATCGTGAATCTATCACGTAGAGCTTGGTTTGAAACTGTCACGTGACCTAGAAGACAAACTTTAAGAACTTTTAGATATAAAGTGCAAAACAATGAAACACAGTTAAACCAGTGAATGACAACCAGGGAGAGAAACAGAAACATACTGGTCATGTTTATCTCAGAAGATTTCATCTAATATATCTTGCTTTCAGATATTTGATCAGTTGGACTGTTAAGAAAATAAGCTGGTGATTATATATGATCATTAAATACTCATAGATTAGTGTTGTTCTCAGTCTTCATCAAAATAGTTTCTTTTGACTGTGAGTGGCTGGTAATGCAGAGACATGCTTGAAATTGAGTTCTGAGGATAAAAATGAGTGTTGAGCCAAAGACAGGAAATCTGGATCAGCCTTACCAAAGCAGAACACTTAAGAAAAGGAAAGAGAAGTAATATAACACCCAGAATATGGGGAGGAGTGCTATAAACAGTCTCCTCTGTGCATAACCTGACACTCATGATATAACATGAGGGCCGGCTTGTTGGGGTTTCTGTCCTGCCCAGTACCCCACAACCAGCAAACCCCAAAGAAAACCAATCACACAGAGATCTCTATAAGTTATAAAGCTGATTGGCCCATTAGGTCAGGCTACATATTAGCTCTTATAACTTATGTTACCCCATTATCCTTATCTACGTTAGCACATGGCTCAGTACCTTTTCCAGTGGAGAAGCTTACATCTTTTCTTTCCAGTGGTCTGGGCAGAACTGCGGAGGGAGCTTCCTGCTTGCCAGAATACTCCCAGTCTCTTTGCTCCACCTCTACTTCCTGTCTGGCTTTCCCGCCTATACAGATTGCCTGGCCAATCAGCGTTTAATTAAAATATGATTGACAGAATACAGACAACTCTCCCACACCATCATGACTTCAGTGAAACTGCCAATTTGCATAAGATTAGATTTTTCAACATTAAATCATGAATATGTATGTGAGAAGTTCATGCCCTCTCATAGTTCACTAAGAGACTAGTGAATTAATAAGTAACAAGAAGGGAATTAATAAGTAATAAGAAGGAAGAGGGAATCACTTTTTTCAGTTCTGTAGCTGCTGTTCCTTGAGCAAAATATGTATCCCTCCACCTATGCTCATGCAAGCAACCACTATTAAATTCAATGAGGCACACAAAAAAGTGACATAAAAGGAGGAAGAAGGAGACTTCTGGGAAGAAGAGTTTCAGCAAGGGAAAAGAGGTTGAGAGAATGTAGTAGGAGTGTGTGACAATGATCAAAGTCATTATGTATTGTATTAAATCACAATAGAATTAAAAAGAATACAGTAACAAACCAGAAAATGTTTTGAGGTAAAATTAGTGGTGGAATAGATAGAAAGGGAAATATTATGAGGTTGTAATCACTAAGTAGCACAAGTATATTGCCCCCAGTGAAAAAGTTCCAAAGAGCACAAATGTAAACTAAATTTGTAATCTTTGGCAACCTAAATAATGAAATACATTTCTCTGTATCTGTTGGCTTGTCTGTAATTGTCTCGTGGGCATCTTAGTAGCCCATACTCAGAGTTATATGAGGAGGTCTATAAGTTGTGAGTCATTGTGACATTATTCTGCACTTTCTAATGTCTAATCCAGTTTCTAGTGGATTAAGGTTGTTATTGGTCAGTATTACTATAGATAATTGTGTTGCTTGTTTCATTCCTGATGGTGCTTGAGACTATGCTGATGCCCATAACTTAACTACGTCCCCTTTGCTCTTAAGGTCAATTGTGACTGCCTAGTGTTACTCTACTTCTACAAATTAAGCAAACAGCTGGGATGCATCAAGGTCTAGTTGAAAATGTTTCTTTCCTTGGAAACACTGAAGATATTTCACTCTGTATTTCCCCCAACACACACACACACACACACACACACACACACACACACACACACATCTTTGAGGAATTAACTTTGGGTAACATCCAATTTCTGGGGTCTATATGGCCTTTCTGATCAAGAAGACTGATGTTTTCACAAAATTGCAGGCTTCTTTGAAGGTGTCCCAGTATCTATCTGGCACAGAGGCAACTTCCAAAATGTTGGATTTTACAGTAAACTCTCATTGATTTAGGCCTCCATCTGTAATTTTTGGTTTCTCAGAAAGTACACCAGAAATGAATATGAAGTGTGGTTTATCATTCAGTTGTGCAACACCTGACTGAAGCTCAGGAAGAACAGTTTTAAATAAGTCTTGACTCTGTCAAGACTAAATTTCCTAATTAGAAACTCAGTAGAGAATATAAGCAAATATAACGATAAAACAGAACATTTTTATTATTAAAGAAATTTTTATAAACATATACTATTTTTAAATTTCAACTTCCATAAACATTCTTGTGACATGCTTACTCTTTGGGTATGTCTTAAACTCCATTTCCATGCTTGAACAGTCTTTGCTATAGGAGAATATCTCGGTGTAAAAGCCATTCTAAAACTCTAGATGCCCCTCAATGGAAGAATGGATAAAGAAAGTGTGGAATATATACACATTAGAGTACTACTCAGTGGTAAAAAACAATGACATCTTGAATTTTGCATGCAAATGGATGGAAATAAAAAACACTATCCTGAGTGAGATAACCCAGACCCAAAAAGATGAATATGGTATGTGCTCACTCATTTGTGGACTTTAGCCTTAAACCAAGGACGTTAAGCCTATAGTTCACAAGCCCAGAGATGCCAAATAACAAGGGGGAACCCAAAGAAAAACATACATAGATCCTCCTGGAAATTGGAAGCAAACTAGATTGCTGGGCAAAAGTTGTGAGCATGGGGGTGGGGCCAGGGGTGGGGGTGAGGTTGAAGGAAGGGGAGAGGGAGAGAGGGAAGGGAGAAGGGAAGGATTGGCTAGAGCTTGGGGGAGTGGGAGGGTGTAGATGGAGGAAAGGCGGATATAGGAGCAGGGAAGAAGATACCTATATTAAGGTTTCCATTTTAGGGTTGGCAAGAGACTTGGCTTTAGAGGGGATCTTAGGTGTCCACGGGGATGTCCTCAGCTAGATCCTTGGACAGCAGAGGAGAGGGTGCCTGAACTGTCCTTGCCCCACTATCACACTGATGATTATCTCGAATATCACCATAGAATCTTTGTCCGGGGATGGATGCAGATAGAGACAGAGACCCTCATCAGAGCAATGGACTGAGCTCCCAAGGTCCAGTTGAAATGCAGAAGGAGGGAAAAGACAAGCAAGGAAGTCAGAACTGCGAGGAGTTGGTCTACCAACTGAGGCAGTGTGCCTGGTCTAATGGGAGCTCTCCAAATCCAGCTGGACCGGGTCTGAATGAGCATGTGATCAAACAGGACTCTCTGATTGTGACTGACAATGGGCGGTGACTGAGAAGCCATTGATAAAGGCACTCGGACTTTTTTTTACAGCATGTTCTGGCTTTTTGGGTCCCTAGTCTATATGGATGCACAGCTCCCTAGGCCTGGATATAGGGGGGAAGGACCTTGAACTCCCCATAGAGCAGGGATCCCTGACATCTCTCAAGCAGGGAGGGAGAGGGAGGAGGGGTTGTGGGGGCGTAGGAAGGGAATGGGAGCAGGGAAGGAAGTGTAAATATTTTAATGAAAAAAAGAATACAAAAAAAGAATGAGACACTTTTGTATAAAGCAACCATAAGTGCCCTGTCAGAAATGTTAATTCTCACTAGTGTAAGAGGCTCTCTTAGGAAGCAAATGCAAAGAGAGAAAGGATGTTTCTATAGATTGGAAGTACAGACATGGAATAACATGAGAAAAATGAATTTTTTGATGGATTTAAAGTAAGTTTATATCCGCAGGTCAGATTTTCAATGGAAATAACAACCTATAAACCTATAAATAACAACCTATAATTTACTTTGGCATTCAGAACACTAGAAAGAAATCACACCAAATCGAATCATTCATGGGCCTTACCAATGTTTCAATTAAACAGTCTGTTTTCCTCTGGTTAGTACTAGTTCTAAGTTGTCTGACTGCTAGGCGCCTGTCAAGGCTGGAGATAGCTTGGAAGACTTCTGCCCAGGTAGCAGATTTGGCAGGAATCTCAGGGGCACACCTGAGAGGAACAGAACAGGGGTGTGGATCTGACAGGCAAACCAGTGTTGGGAAGGCCACGTTGGCCCTGTTGAAAGAATCCAACCTTTATGACTCAGCAATCCTTGAAACACAGAATGAGTATCCACTAAAATGTATGTGCTTGTGTGTACAATGATCATTATTGTACTACACTGTTAACGGGGTAGCAAGTAGAAAGGCTCTTAGTCTCCTAAACTGTCTACTCTACTTTGACTTACAAAACCTGCTCCCTTTGTTCTGTCCCTTGTTTTTTTCTACACATGCCACTGTATTTTCCATTTCAAAAAAAGAGTTTGCCTTTTATATGTAGGTTACATTCAACACTTCTTTGGTTAATGCTTGAATTGCCCCAATTCCTTTAGAACAGATAAAGATAATCACAAACTGGCACAGATTCTATTAAATCTGGGGACCTTCTCTCAATACACTATCTCTCAAGTCTGCAGTGATGTAATCTAAGGAGGATGTGATGTACGTCCTCTTAATTATTTTATATAATAAAAATAAGGAATGATTAGAGAGTCAGAAATAGTCTTACTCAGGGAAAAACAGAGTGATAGGTTATCTAATATCAAAGAGTCGGCCTTGAAACTCCATACAATCATACAATTAATATTATACAGACTGAGCTGATTGGATGTAATATTTATATATATTATATATATATGTGTTTACATATGTATATGATTACACACACATATACATGTATGCATGTAACGACAATGAAGAAAGGTTCTAAGAAATTATATTATATATTATATTATATATTATAATATATAATATATATGTATATGTTATATATGTGTGTGTACACATGTATATGATTACACACACATATACATGTATGCATGTAACAACAACGAAGAAAAGTTCTAAGAAAATGAATTAGAACTAGAAGAAGGGTATGGAAGAATTAGTGTGGAGAAATGGGAAGAGGAATTTATGTGATTATATTACAGTCTCAAAATAATAAATAGTAAAAATATGTTGACAACAGTTGATGACACTGGATAACAAGTTTCACCTTTGGATGGAATGAATATATAATAAGACAGAAAAGTATCCAGTGCACTCTGTTAAACTACCCTCTTTTAAATAGCAATTCAATAAATTACATTTAAAAATGGATAAGGGTCTGGAAAAAATGATATTTGCCTTTATTATCAGCATTGGAGAAAAAATAGCAGAAGTATCTCTGTGAATCTGAGACTAGATTGATCTAAGTAAGAGTCAGGGCTACACAGTGAGATCCTGCCTAAAAGAATGTAAGAACAAAATTCTTATATATATTTAACATGAAACCACTGGAAAAGCAGTAAGTATTCTGTTCTTGATTTCTACCCTACTTTTCTAAAGAAAATAAATAACATTATAAGGATATCTGGACTAAGATACAGCACATTGTAGTCCAAAATTAGAATTTAAAAAAATTGCTTTACAATATTATTAGAGTCATTAGACTATATGAAAGCAGGTGAGTTGATAGATAATGTGCATAAAACACATAATAGCAGTACAAAACAATTGGTTTAATGAAATAATAACATGATACTTTGAGATTCTCTTTCTATTTATAGTCTATTCATATTAGATAGAGCTATTGGACTTTTATGTTTTTCGTATTGATAAAATCTAATGTTTAAATTTTAAAGAACAAAAGCAGATAGAGTAAATCCCAAAACACATTGCTTCTTAGTAGTTAACAAAACTTGGAATTAGACACGTAATTCAACACAGGGCTCAGTTTTAAACCACCCATGTTAGCCCTGAGAGGAAACATCATTACTACAGCCTGTGTGATGTTGTATTAGTGGGCTTAAGGAGAACCAGGTGTGGTGTGAAAATGCATAAGTAGTAACCATTTGCTTTTGTGTCTGAAATGTTGGAAAGTAGGGAGAGTAAAAAAGACTCTCAGGTGGTTGTTTTTTTATTCTTTTTACTATTTGGCTTTTTAGGGTCCCACTACCCAGCTCCCAAATACCCCCCCCCACACACACACACACAGTCTTATAAATGCTTGACTTTAGCTATACTTGTTTCTATTTAGCTTTTCTTATCATAAATTATTCTATCTATCTTTTGACTCTGGACTTTTATATTTATTTCTGCATAACTTTCTTTAATTCTTTCTCTATGGCTTCTTGTGTAGCTGGGTGGATGCTCCTAATGTCTTCTTCTTTTTGTTCACTTTTGCGTTGATTTTCCTCCCAGATTCCTTCTTCTATTTTTTTCTCTCTGTCTGCCAGCCCCACCTATACTTTTCACTGCTTTGCTATTGGTCATTCAGCTCTTTCTCATACCATCAGGTGTTTTAGACAGACAAGGAACCACAAGGTTACAGAATTAAACAAATGTAACATAAAAGAATGCAACATACCTTTGCATTATTACAGCAAATATTTCACAGTATAAACAAAGTATAAACAAAAACACATCTTAAAATTATATTGTACAGCAGTCAAGAAGATTTTCTTAGATGGCGAGGCTTCTGGAGTGAAGACAGGAATATAGAAATGAACTCAGAATCTTTATGATTCTAGGGACTGTCCCACTCAACATGACGGGTATCTTTCTATTAGGCCTTACTAGTTATATTTTAATTGTTTTTATTAAGTACCCATCTCTCTTCACTCCCCTCCCTTCCTCCCCACTCCCCTTGTACCCTCTCCCATTTTCCACATGCTCCCAATTTACTCAGGAAATCTTGTCTTTTTCTATTTCCCATATTGGTTAGATCCATATATGTCTCTCTTAGTGTCCTCTTTGTTTTCTAGGTTCTCTGGGATTGTAAACTGTAGACTGGTTTTTCTTTGTGTTATGTTTGAAAGCCAGTTGTGAGTAACTTGACATTATATTTGTATATCTGGGTCTCAGTATCTCATTCAATATGATGTTTTCTAGATCCATCCATTTATCTGCAAAATTCAAGATGTCAATTAGTTTTTCCACTGTCTAGTACTCCATTGTGATTACTTACTAATTCTTAATATATCATAAATACTATATGTGCATTGCATATTTTATTTAATCAGAATACTATTATTTTAAATAAATGACATGTTAAATTCAAATATTACGTTCTAGGTACAATATAGAGTCACAGTTCCCCATGATAGAATGCACTCCTTCATTGTTTTCAATCATTCACACTTTTTATCATATGTATTATTTTTAAATGGTACTCATTAAATCATACATACATTATAATTCATAAACAACTGAATGTTAATAGATATACAAATATGGGATATTGAGGGATTGTAAAAGGAGTGTGATGAGTAGAGGTCATTAGTTTACAGAACTTAGTAGTCTGAAAAGCTCTTCTACTTTTTACAGGGGGTTAGTTTCTTTCTTTACATGCACTGATGTTATGCAGTAGCATGGAGGTGACATGACATTGAAATGTTTCCATTAAATATTTCAGGACAAGCTGATGGCAATGCCAACACTGTTCTATACTGTTATTGGAGACTGCTGCTATTGCAGGTACAAAGCAATCAGGTTGGGGTGCCAAAGCTCTGTACAGAGGAATATGCAGTCTGGTGCTGTATCCGTGGCAACACAATATAAGAAACACACATCATCATTTAAAGATGTCCGTCCATATTTGTCTCCTTGGTACAAATTTGTAAGGCTTTGGGTGTACAGAAATCAGAAAAACTTCAACCATCACCAATGGCTAGCGCTCTCTGAAATACATAAACTTGTGGCATCAGAGAAGTCTCTCTAAGAACAGGAAAGAAAATTTATGCAGCTGCTGTTACCTCGAAGAGGAGGAGTAATGAAACTTGTGGGAAAGATGGACACCACCAAGAGATACTGAGACTTTCTGTGGGGTCAATGATATTTCAGTAAAATGGAAGTTTTACACTAAGTTCAAGGTTAGCTCAAAGATGAGGAAAGGCTGAACAAAATCTTGTTTTCACGTCAAGGAAAACAGAACCAGAGGGAACGTTCATCCTACGATGGATGGAGATAGAGACGGAGACCCACATTGGAGCACTGGACTGAGCCTCCAAGGTCCAAATGAGGAGCAGAAGGAGGGAGAACATGAAAAAGGAAGTCAGGACCACGAATGGTGCGTTCACCCACTGATACAAGGGGACTGATCGAATGAGAGCTCACCAAGGCCAGCTGAACTGGGACTGAACGAGCATGTGATCAAACCGGATTCTCTGAATGTGGCTGACATGGGGGCTGACTGAGAAGCCATTGACAATGGCACTGGGTCTAGTTTCGTCTGCATGGACTGGCTTTTTGGGATCCTGGCCTGTTAGGATGCCCACCTTCCTGGACCTGGAGGGAGGGGGGAGGAACTTTGATTTCCCACAGGGCAGGAACCCCTGACTGCTCTTGGGAAAGGTGAGGGAGAAGGAGAGGGAGTGGGGGGAATGGGAGGGTATTGGGAGGAGGGGAGGAAGTGGAAATTCTTTAAATAAATAAATAAGGAAAAAAAAATAAAACATGGATCCAGTAGGGTGGTAGTGGCGCATGCCTATAATCTGGAGGCAGAAGCAGTTGGATCTCAGTGAGTGTGAGGCCAACTGGTCTGCAAGAGCTAGTTATAGAGAAGCTAAGCCTCTGAAACAGAGAAACCCATCTTTTAAAAAAATGGAATCATAGAATTAATTTTTTGTGAACCAATGATCATTGAAATTTGACGATTACCATTCATAAAACTATCCACATTTTGAAAATTTAAATAAAGTCATTTTTTACCTCTAGTATCTCCATGACTAATACTGCAATGAATATGTGTTCTCTCAGAGGAGAGAGCTATAACTTCAGATACTTTTCATTTCCATGGTGAAATTGTTCTGTGAAGTGTCTGTGAAATACTTCAAAGGAAAGAAGATTGTTTTCCTCTTTTGATGGGTCAGAACAAATTGCATGTGATTAGTTTCTTGTAATTTTAGGGAGTTCTAGTAAGAGCTCCATGTTCTTTAAATTTTCTGTAAAATGGAAGGGGGAAAGAAACTGGCAAGGTAGGAAGAGTTCACTCTTAATTCTGTAGGAACCAAAGATAGGGCTTGAAGTCATTCACAGACACTCCATGTGGGCTTCTGATGCAAAATAAGACTTTAACTCCCCTTGAATGGAGCTACTGTGGAATAACCTAACCTTGTTTCATGATAAGCTTAATGGTTTAACATTAAAACTAAAATCTGTAATATGTTAAACATATAAACCAATAAAGTGATTATTTACTGACATTATCAAGAGTTATAAACAAATAGTGAAAATAAACCCACAACCCACACTGCATTTCTTCCTATGTGAGTCATAAAATTGTTAAAGCTAATCTTTGCAAAGAATATTAGACCACATACCCTAAGGCAGTTGGGTTCTCTGCATATCCACTAACCCTTTTCTGCTTTAATAGCAAGAAAAAGAAAAAGAAGAGGAAGGAGGTAGAGGAGGAGGAGGAGGGAAAAAGGGGAGGAAGAAGTGAGAAATAGAAGAGATAGAGAAAGAGAACAAGGAGGTGATCATTAGTCATAGCTTGGAAGGGAGAATGGGAACTTGTCAATAAACAGCTGTAAAGTTAAATCATAGAAAATGAATACATACTGAAGATCTATTTTAAAATACCGTTCCTGTAGTATGTTAAGTATTTTTGAACCATGGCGGTTATGTAAATAATCAAGAATATAAAAGTCCAGTATTGAATACCAAGCATGTCTTGTCCATTTCTGCCATAGTTACAGGGATAACCAATATCCTTCACTGCTTTTAAGATTCAACCCACAAGGAGTGAATGCAGCCCTCTATTGTATATAATTGTAAAACCCATGGATGGGAGAATCTCAAGGTCTAGAGAAAATCTTATTGCTGTTTAGATAAATTATCATGGTGCCAAACTGACTTATAAAGTTTTAAGCTTACACTGTTGATATGTTAATACCAGCTATAATCAGGGAATCCATTTACAATGAATGATAGTGAATGCAGAGACACGACTGATCAAGGTGCTGAGAATTTGTGAGAGTAGCTTGCTTAATCCTCAACAGGGCATATACATCATCACCTTTTCTAAGCCCTAGGAATCATCAGCAAGAAGGAGTCAGTAAGCATGTAAGAGCCAGAAGATATGAAGTAGGTCTATAAAATGCTGATTTCTATATTTACTGTAAAATGCAGATCACAGGAAAGGCAAACAAAACTCATATCAGTTTTTAATACATTATTTGGGCATTCACAAGGCTATGCTATTTAATCATAAATCTTATGTCTCTGTCCTTAGAACTATTAGCAATAGAAGGATTGCAGAAGAGAAGTAGTCACTCCATTTTATTTCATACCCACTGAAGAGACCATCAGACTGCAAAGACTAGTGTCAAATCTATGGTCACACAGGCCACCCTGGAAGTCAAGCAAAATAAAGGGACATGAGTGTCCTCACTTCTACTGATTAGTGTTCTTGGTACTGAAAGTTACTCTGGAATCTACCGGAGGAGAAAGATAAACTCCAGCCTAGCTGCTAACCAGTTATCTACAATGGTACTGTTGCAACAGTTGTACAAACGTCATAATAATAGCCAACCATTTTCTCTTGGTATTTAATGAGCACTTCATGAGATGAAGCCCGTGCCTGACACTGCTCAGGTGAATAAGTATCTGAGGCTAGAGAGGCTATGGACCTAGGAAAATCTAAATACTACTGTTGTTCTGCTCAAGAAACTCAGCAATAGGAAGACTCCTAAAGACATTCTTGTTTTCCCATAGATTAGTGTCTTGCTCAGTCATTTTAGAGAGCTGTTTTTTTTTTATAATAGATGGGAATTCATACAGAGACTTTCTTTAAATGTTAACTCAATTTGTGAAATAACCAGGGCAGCTTGAAGATAAACAATTCTATTTTTACTTATTATAAGGAGAAACTCATGCCATGAAAATGGGAAGACCAAGCTCCGCTGTGTCCCAAGGGAATCACCCAGAGAGAGTGAGTACCTGGTCCTTCCCAGTTTTTCTTCCTGGGCTCCAGGTAGCCATGCCTTAATTAGGTTCCACTTCTTAGAGATGATTGGTTAACAAAACTTCTCCCATCAACTTGAAACTGGGCAATGAACAGAGAGTGAGATACTTTGGAACACTCAGTTCTCGTTGAAAGGTTTCAACAACTTTTTCTTTGAGCAGTCAGAGAACCCCACAGAAGAGGAGGCATAAATGTTGTAAGAGTCACAAGGGGTGAAAACAAAAAGGAAAGAATGCATTTCAGACACAACAGGACTGAAGCATGTCTGAACTCAGAAAGACTTCTGGGACCATGCACAAGGGCTATAAAAGTTCAAGCTAGACAGGGTCCCAGCTCTGAAAGGGTGAAATCTATCACAAACTGTAGGGAGCCGCCAGGATGTGGCCTTGGCCAGATAGTGCCAGCAGTCCTTCAGCCTGGAGGTATACATATCCTTTGATGTTGCCGCCTTAGGCCAGTGTGCTAGGGAGCCTTGTTTTGCATTTCAAGAGACCTGTCCCGTGGCCTTGGGTCCTAGTAGAATGGCATCAACCAATCAGCATTCGAGCCTCTCACCCTAGAAAAGCGGCTGTCTTTGGATTTTTCGCTCTCTCTCTCATCCCTGTTCCCCATTCCCCCTTTCAATCAAGGAGCTCTAATAAATTGTGATTGAGAAGGATTCTTGATTTTGTGATCGTCCATTCCTGCTGGTCAGGAAGCGCGTCACAACAAACCAAGAAACTCTTTCCAGTAGACAACTGTTTGTGAAAGATAACTCAGCTTTCTCCAATGAAGTTTCAGTGGGTAAATGATCCACACTTAAGAGTGGGTTCCATTCCACATAGTAGAGGAAGAACAAGTTTGAATTCAGTGGACTTTTTGTAGATTTTTTTGCCTCACATCTATTTTTTCATCATTTTTTTCTTGGTCTAGGTGGTCTTTTACTTGTGTGCTATGGATTACTATCTTGTGTTTTCATGGATTTTGCTTTTTAGTCTGTGTATGTTTAGATGTGTGTGTGTGTGTGTGTCTGTGTGTATTTGCGTGTTTGTCTTGTGCTTTCTCGCTGTTTTTTAACTCTCTTCTTTTTTATTTTTTTCTAAAGAGATAGTAAAAAGCCATGTGTTCTGATGGTTAGGGATCTGGTAAGGATCTAGAAGGCGATGGAAGGGCGAAACTGCTATTAGAATTTATCTTGTAAATTTTCAATTTAAAAAAGACACTAACTTTAGGAAGGCAGTTGTAGGAAGGACAGGATTAAGGGGATGGAATCGATATTAGAGATTAATACTATCAGGTAAGTAGGAATGCCATAGTCAATGTGATAAATCTTTGGAAATAATTAATGGTTTCATTTCAATATATGATCTTGCATCTCATACAAATGGTTTTTCTTTACCAACAGCAAGCAGAAAATAATTGATGATGAGGTCCCAGAATACTACCATGCAACTGAAAAACCCTTTTGTCTTGAGATGCCATAGTCACGATAGTGTCATAGCCCCATGTTCCATGTCTTCACATGGTGTAATTCTGGTTTAAAGAGTCTGGTTTAAAGAGTCTGCACTAGGAGTCATGTAACATCATTGCACATGCAAAGGCATAAAGTGCATGATTTTTGATGCAGACAATGAATAACTAAGCTACTGGTTTCTGAGTTTATTATAAACTAAACCCTACCATTTCCTTCAGTGTCATATAATGTACTTCTCCTCCTTGTGAAATAAATGACACTTTAAACAAACCTTACTATTTTAGCACTAGTTTCATTCTCCTTGTGCTAGGATGACTTCAGACTGCATCAAGACTGTTGAATGTAGGTGATGGAATATATACCATCTGCAGCTGTGCAAGTTTATCACGAAGAAATTACCAACACATTTGTAGGTATATGTTAATGATTTAGAATTCCAACACACTGTTCTCTTTTATTCAAGTACTGCAAAGGCTCTATGTGCAGCTCATGGAAAATTGAATAAGTAAAGGAGGTACATGGTGTGGGAGGTCCTTCTGTCTATGTGCTGCTTTTATTGGTTAATGAATAAAAAAACTGCCTTGTCCTGTTGATAGGGCAAAACTTAAGTAGGCAGGCAAAACTAAACAGAATGCTGGGAGAAAGATAGGCAGAGTTAGGGAGATGCCATGTAGACCAGTCAAAGACAGATGCTGGAACATTAGCTGGCAAACCACAGTCACATGGCCATACACAAATTAATAGAAATGGGTATGATTCAGATGTAAGTGTTAGTCAATAAGGAGCTAGAGAGAATGGAACAAGCAGTGGTTTGAATAATACAGTTTCTGTGTGATTATTTTGTATCTAAGCTGCCAGGAACAAACAAACAACCTCCTTCTACAGATAGTTATGAGTTTTGTGTTTTATATTTCCTCAACTCCTGTCCATTTCTTGAACCCATTAAATAATTAATTACCTATTATTTATAGACAATTTACATTGGTAGACATTCTTATGTATCAATAGAAATTCAAACTATATTGAATTTGCTCCTATTCTGTTTACAATATTTTTATACCTATGAAGTTATTTTGTCATATTGTAATAGCCATAAACAAAGGACATGGAACCTATAGTTCATGATCCTAGAGAAGCTAAGTAATAAAGTGAACCAAAAGAAAAACATATATGGACCCACCTGGAAATTGGAAACAGAGAAGATCTCCTAACAAAATTTGGGAGCATGGGGATGGTGGATAGAAGGAAGGGAGAAAGGGGGGTGTTGCAGAGAACTTGAGGGAATGGGATAGTCGAGATGTTAGAAGACAGTTATGATAGCAAGTAAAGAGATATCTTGATTATGGGAGCAATTATGGAGTTAGCAAGATTCCTGGCTCTAGAAAAATAACCCAGGAATCTACAAGGATTACCCCAGCTAAGATCCTAAGCAATAGAGGAAAGGGTGTCTGAACTGGTCTTGCCCTGATGATTTTCTTAAATATCACCATAGAACCTATGTCGAACAACAGATGAAACAGAGGAAGAGGCCCACATCGGAGCACTGGTCTGAGCTCCTAAAGTCCAGTTGAAGAGTGGAAGGAGGGAGAGCATGAACAAGGAAGTCAAGATGTAGTAGGGAGGGCCTTTGACTTTCCACAGGACAGGCTGCCTTGCCCTCTCTTAGGATTGGAGAAGGTGGGGTGGGAGGGTGTGTGGAGGGAGTGGGACAGGAGTGGGAGAAGGGAGGAAGTGGGAATTTGGATTGGTATTTTTTAGTAACAAACTAAAATAATAATAAAAAAGACATTGTGTATATTGATACAATTTTAGAATATATTTATTGTATTACACTATACATTTCTACATCTGATCAAGATACTTAAATATATTTTACATTTTGAGGTCATTGTCCTCAGTTTTTGCACAGTTGTTTAAAGATTGTTTAATGTCATATAGGAAGTCTTAGTTTTTAAGTTATATAGGTATTAAGAATTATAGGTCAATAATCATTCATGTTTGCTATACTTATAGTTAGATTAATCAAGTTCCTTAGATACATAGAGATTGTATTCTGCATAAACAGATAGTCTTCAATCACTTCAAAGAGCTGTAGAACTTGGCATTTAAATAACGCAGGATTCTGTTGGCACAAGACACCAACGCTCCTGGCTGCACTGATCTATTTCTGAGAGAAGATATTGACACCAAAGACACTCCAATTGGAGTTTTTTTTTCTTCTTGGCAATACTAGACTTTGGGCAAAAAAATGCCCATGCCTCAACCACTGACAAAAATGCATGATATTTGGACAGGACAAGCAGGATACAAGAAAAAAGATTGTCAAATCTTGCCAAGACAGGATAAGAGAGTTTGAAAAATTTCTTGCCTCTGAAAATCATCAGTCAGTTACTCTAGGCCTTGGTCAAAGTTGGTTGCTCCAACATTGCAAATGAGACTTTGGGTGATTTCCCAGGGAGCCAGTTTTCTCTGTCACTTATCATATATTTTGGAAGTTGCTTGATTACACTTCCTGTTTACTCAAGTAATATTTTCTCCATCTCATTTTCAATGGGGTTGAAGACTAGTTATAGTTACTTTCCTCTAATGACTTGGTCAAATTATTTCTAATATAATACTTAGACTCCTTATGATATGATAAATTTTGAAACATTTATTATATGTTTCTTGCTTGATATTATTTATGCTGTTTGTTATTCTAAGCTTTATACTTGTATATGTTCTTATTGTATATAGATTTATATTAGGCTTGTAACTCTCTTATTTAAGCAAAAGGGGAAGGTGTTGTTGGAACTCATTCAACCAGTAGTATTTAAGATTCCAACCCACTTGGGTGTGCCCTACTATACTATAAATGCCAACATAAAGCATGCACCCCCACTCTGTACAGGCTGCTGGATGAAGTTCCTGTTTTCTGCTCACACAGAGACTAGTGATATGTGAGTCTACCCCTAAATAAATAACCCTTTATTATAGTCAATTCTGAGCTAGTATGGGATTTTTTTAGTGTTCATCTTCCATGAATATATTAATGCTTTATATATTTCATATACAGAAAGAGTATATGGCAATTACTTCTTGAGTGTATTATTTTACATAAATATATTAGCATCACAAAGAGAGGAATCTTAGAATCAACTAAGACAATTTTCTCTTCACTTTGCACAATCTTCTCATTCAGATAATATATTAGAAAGATATAAAGGCGATATTCCAAGTCTTGGAGAGAAGTATAATTACCTTCCCTTTGAGAAACGATCAATTCTTCTATATATATGAATTTTCCTGAGACATTGGCATTATTCTAACCACTAATAAATTTTGGGTTTTTGTTTGTTTTTCGATCAAAAATGCTGTGTATTGGAAAAAACCCAGTGCAGTTCAAATTGCATGAGAAGATGACCCCAGGTACTATAGCTTACCCCTGTATCAGGGAGAAGATGAAGTATGCAGAGATGAACGGTAAGAGAGATGAGCACATGTATACTGGTTCATCCTATGCAAATTTTTTCTTCAGTCTTTTAACAATCATGCTCTACTTTGAGAAACCTAGACTCAGATTTCCAAAATGTTGATGTTGTCCATTATTATATTAAGGAGATAGGACTTTAATATGAGGGAGAGACTTTCATTCATGGAAGCATGGAGGTTTCCCTTTGTCCATTTACAGACATTCCCAGTGTTTTTCTCAAGTTTGTGAATGTCAGGAAATGTAGAATGCTCTGTATTCTGCATTGAGTAATGTCTGGTGTTGAAATTTTCTATTCTGCTTGTTGATTTTAATAACATACTTTCTTTTCAGGGTATTTTCCTTTTTATTGAAAATAGATTCTTCTCTGTTACAATGCTTCCCAACCACAGTTTCCCCTCCCTCCACTCCGCAGTATTCCCCCACATTTCCCCTCTCATCTGGATTCACATCACCTCCATTTCCTCTTCAAAAAACAGCAGGCCTCAAAGAGAGAGTGTCAAACAGGACAAAACAAGATACAATAAGACAAAGTGAATGCTCTCATATCTTAGATGGACAAGATAACCCAAGAGGAAGAAAGAGTCCAAAGATCAGACAAAAGAATCAGAGATACACTTGCTGTTTCTGTCTGGAGTTCCACAAAATACCAAAGTAACAGACATAACGTAAACACAGAAGACCAGGTGCAGACCCCTGCAGGCCCTCTGCTTGCTGCTCCTGGATCTGTGATCCCATCTGACCCCTGTTTAGATGACTTAGTCCGTCATATTCCCCGGTTTCCTTTATCTTCTATAATGCCCTCAACTTTTCCCAACCTATGATGAATTAATCTAGACAAAACTCTTTCATAAGTAAAATAACACTTGTACTCATAGATAATATTTCATTATTTCTCATACAACGAGGATTATTTTATCTAATAAACTTTTCCTTTTCCATACATAGCAAGAATCCGATAAATATATGCTCAATTTAGAAGCCTTTTTTTTCCCACAAAGAATAATCTAGGTGCTGACATGTTAAATAAGTTTTCCAAACTCACACATTAAGGAAGTGTGGGGTAGAGATAAAAAACAAAAACAAAAAACCCCCAAACCACAAAAAAACCTCTCCATCACTTTTGTTTCCATTTTTCTAAGGCAAGCATATAAATAAACTTATTGCTAACCATGACGTTTTTAATTTTAAAATCATAGAAACAATATCAGGCAATGCTCAATTCATAGATGAGATGCCACCCATCAAAAGAAATTTTGGCCAGATAGAGAAATATGTTTAGGGGCAGCACACTGACATAATGTATGTAAGATCTTCAGATTC
The DNA here is from genome assembly GCF_982192425.1 of Myodes glareolus. Classification (NCBI taxonomy): domain Eukaryota; kingdom Metazoa; phylum Chordata; class Mammalia; order Rodentia; family Cricetidae; genus Myodes; species Myodes glareolus. The sequence goes on from NC_142029.1 coordinate 66,921,949, forward strand.
CTTCTCAGAATAATATATAATGATTTGTAATGGTTGTAGAAACATCAAGAGACATTAATATCTGAGGTATGTTGCTGAGCTCCTGAACAGTTTTTGATAAACCAGTAAAAAAGAATGAAGGTAATTTCTACAGTATTGCTCCACTTGAAGTGGAGGAATAGGATTGGTAAACACATAAATAATTGATTTCCCTGAAGAGATGAAGATGATTAAGTGATAGAAGTTCAATATCACCTTAAGCAAAAGGGCTGTATGATCCCCAAAGAGAAGGACATGCAAATAAAGGCGAATCATGTTTTAACCAGCACATGCACACTCATTGCCTTTTTGTATTTAAGCTCTGCTCACTTGGAGGAGTTAGAGACAGCTTCTATTCTCCAAGTGCAAAATAAAATTAAACTCATTTGAAGCTTCTGATGTCATGTAAGTGCTCAGTGTGATAAAAAAGAAAGCTGTTGAAATAAATAACAGCATTTCAGTCTATGCATGAGAGTTCAGAGATGTGGCTGAGTGATGTGAGAAAATAACCTTGTGCAACAACATCTCTTAGAATCAAAGCAAAAAATGTTTGGAGCCTGGAGTTCACATTTAGGAGAAGAGTAAATAACTATGTTGAGGAAACAACAGGATTTTCTTCTTCACCTTTGAGAGAATCATTTGGTTTACTTTCTCATAAATCCCATCAACGTGATGATATCCTCGCGGTCTGCTGATGATGCGTATATCCTATTGTAATCAAACATATATAGGAGATAAGGGTTTTCAACTTAATACTGCTGCTTTCTGACTTGCATAGCAACTTTTCGTTGATGTGAATGTTAGGATTCTTTATTTGATCTTTTCTCCACAGTTTGTTGTAGACTAACTTGATTGCATTTATCAAGAGACTGTACTATAAAATCGAACAGGAAATATTCAGAATCATTGGACATCAGATGTCAAGAAAATCTGTCTCTCCATGGACATATCTCATATTCTTCTACATATATCAATTTTCTTGAGACATTTGTCTTGCTTTTCTCTGTGTTTGGTAGAGGATGAAGCAGTAAAGGAGAAGAGAGAAAAAGGTATGTCCTGGCCAAAACAGTTTCCCCTGTCCAGTTGCTAAGGATGCCTGCTGGGATACAAGTCCATCAGATTACATCCACAAACAGGTCTATGATATTCTTCACATGTGTTTAGTCCAGAAACTCCAATATGGAGGAGATGTTTTAACTCCATATCATGAGAAAACCAGAAACAGAGTAACTGATTTCATGTGGGTTGTTTCTACACATTCTCAGCATGTTCTTCATTTTTGCAGCTGAACATAATTATTGGATGTTCTGTGTGTTTTTTTAATTTTACCATATGTTTGCCCAATTCCTCAGATTCTCTTAAAAATGGCTCTGACAAATGGCTCTATGATAACTGAATTTGTTATCTTGGGATTAACAGTCAAACCTGAGTTACAAATACCCCTTTTCATACTCTTCCTAGTAACATATATTATAACTTCAATGGCGAATTTGGCTTTGATCATTCTAATTGTGCTGAATTCTCACCTCCACACACCCATGTACTTTTTCCTTCATTGACCTCTGTTACTCTTCTGTTATTACACCCAAAATGCTGATGAGCTTCTTACTAGAGAAAAACATTATCTCTTATATGGGATGTATGACTCAGCTCTACTTCTTTTGCTTTTTTGCCATTTCTGAATGTTATCTGCTAACATCAATGGCCTATGATCGCTATGTGGCTATCTGCAATCCACTCTTGTATAATGTTGCCATGTCTCCTAAGGTATGCTGTTACCTTTTGCTTGGGTCATATTTGACGGCGTTTTCTGATGCCATGATCCATACAGGATGTGTTCTGAGATTATCCTTCTGCAACAGTAACACCATCAACCACTATTTCTGTGATCTCCGTCCTCTGTTCCAGCTCTCCTGTACCAGCACGTACGTCAATGAGATAGAGGTTTTCATTGTAGGGACAAAAGACGTATTTGTTTCTACTGCAATCATCTTTACCTCATATGGTTTTGTCCTCTCCAGCATCTTCAAACTAAATTCCACAGAAAGCAGGTATAAAACTTTCAGCACTTGCAGTTCACACATAATTGCTGTCCTATTGTTCTTTGGATCTTTAGCCTTGATTTATCTTAAGCCTTCCAGAACAGGATCTCTGGAAGAGGGAAAAATCTTTTCCATCCTTTATACCACCGTGGTTCCCATGATGAACCCTTTAATCTACAGCTTGAGAAACAAAGATGTTAAAGTTGCTCTCAGTAAAACTCTGAGCAGAATTTTTTGAGCAGGCATTAACCCTCTTTCTGCTTGTTGTTTGACCACTGAGTGCACAAACCTAGTAATCTAGGTTTCTACATTTTGTTTTATTTTTCCTTACCCAAAACACTGTATTTACTCTAATAATCTTACTTGTCTAATCTCATTATTATGTATATATATCACTTGAATATGCATATATTCCTCATTAATCATGGCATTAATAATTTGCTCACATATATATATACATATGTTCCTTAGAATATATATATTCTTCATTTATCATTAATAATTTGCCCATAGGTCTTTGTGGAGGAATAGTCACAATTGCCATTAGAATGATGAATAGTTCCAGCATTCTATGTTTGTCATTTACTCTGAATTTAAATAAGAACAACTCTATTTTTAAAATATATTTCTAAAACAAATGATGTGTTGAAACTCAAGTTGATTTATAGTTTATATAGTGCCACATGATTTTTCATTGACCATCATATTAAAAGAGTTAACTGTAGTCTTTTATACTTACCATATCATTTTCTGTATTTCTGTCTACTTTATTTTATTAGTGTCATTTCATTAAAGAGAAAAGAGAAGTGTTTGTAAAGTTTGGTTTGTCTGGCCTTGGTTCTTACTGATGCATAAATTGAGTTTAGGTATGTTGTAGCTTCAGCATTTGTTAAAATATACTGTTGTTTTTTTGTTTTAAAGCTAGTATGTCTTTTTTACCTGCATAATTGGGTGATGACTGTATTAAATTGAGGCTGATTTCTTTGAATTAATATTATATCTTAAGTCTTTTTTAAAAGTTTCTGGTTATGGGATCATATCAAGGGCTACAAGACAGGTCAAAAAGATATGTCATTATGTAAAATGACACACTAAAATTAAGTATAATGTTTATTTGATTTTTCTTTATAGAGTTTTTACCACAGTCATCCTGTTAAGCATTGATAAAGCTTTGGTTAAGCTTTCCATTAAACTAATAAAAGTTAACATGGAGGATTGTAATGTTTCTGATGGATAAAACCTAAGTCAAAGAAAAAAAAGCAAACCAAACTCAAATAAAACAAACAAACAAACAAACAAATAATATTTCTGTTGGACAAAACCAAACCAAGGAAAACAAACAAAAGAACAGACAAAACATGACTTAAAAAACACACATCTGATGTCATTCCATAAGTTTTCCCTATCATAATTGTATCAGTATGAACTGTTTTCAATTACTTTTTTCTCTCCATTTAGTATTGTTTTAGTTTTCTAAAATTAATCCTAAGTCATTTACTGTCTTAAATGCCTTGTTTAAGTATCAAGCATATCGAATTATAAGAAGTATTCAGTAGTGACATGCTTCCATTGAATGACTCTTACTGTATGCTCAGTTTTTATTGGAGGAGTTAGGTAATATTTAAGTTATAGCTTCTTGGCATTTTAGCTAAGACCAAATGAAGTGTATCTTCTTTTAAGTTTAGTATGTTTACAAAATGGTTGACTTGGAAACATTTTTTTCTTTTGATTTTATATATACCAGTTTTTAGTAAATTGTTTACTTAGTTGAATAAAAGTAGATTTTAATAAGAAAATAATATGTGTAAAAATCATTGAGATCCTTGAAACACTAATCACAGAAGCAACTCTGGATGAATTTCATTATTATTCAGGCAGCAAAAATGAGTTTAACAGGTTTATAACTCTCTTTTGAAAATAAAAAATGCCCTAAAAATATAAATAGTTGGTTGCTTTTTTTCTGTGAAAATCAAGTATTTCTATAATGTTGTTTCACATTTTTGGTTTCACTATAAAATTAACCTTTAAATGTATAATGTTCTTAATAAATATCAAAGGGAGATAGTTTGGAATAAGAAATTTACTTGATTTAGCACTTAAATTAATCTTTGTTACATATTTATATTTTCAAAAAGTATTCACTCGAGTCACAAATTTTATAACTATTCCTTAATCTCTCTGTTTTAAAGCAAAATATTTTTTAATATTCTTTTAATTTTGAGGTTGCAGTATAATCACACATCATATCCATTCCCAAGTTCTTTTCCTCTCCAAACCCTTCCATATACCCTTCCTTGATCTCTTTTTAATCATGTTATTTCTTATTATTAATTGTTGTTACATACATATATGCATATGCATATACTGGTATCTTCCTAAATGAAAGCTGCTATGTCTTGATAATGATACTTTTAAGTATTTTTCAGGCTTTCTGCTCTCAACATTATTAATTTGCTTGTAGTTCTTTGTGCACATTTGAGGTCCTGTGTCTTTTACCTTGTCTACTTTAGTTTGTCTCTTGTTGTAAAGCCAAGGTTTGATTCGTTTTAATAGTATATAATTGACTAGAGAATACACATTTTTAAAAAAAGATAATTTTACTGATGTTGTCACAACTATGAGTTACACTGGAAGACATGGAATCTACTTTAGTCAAATTATTATTAGGAAATTGATAATTCTCTTTTAGTGGAAAATGATGAAATTCAAGTCTATAATACAAAGTGGATCTCCTATAAAAAGTCAGCAAAGGAAGCTTGCTGGTAAAATTCTGAATTTAATTAATTGACCACTTCCACAAGTAAGCTTCCATTGCTCCTCCCAGCCAACGTTAGCTGCAATGGCCATAAGGACATTGCAGGAAGACAGATGAAGTCTGAATAGGCAATGTAGTGTTTTCTGTATTACTTTTTAGTTTTGTCAACTTTTATTCTTAGATTAACTTTTATTTATTTGAATTCCAATGCTATGCTCTAGACAGAATATGAATACACACACTGATTTCAAATACTGTTTTTATTCAATAGGTACATAGTATAATTAAATGTGCAGGCGTCCTGCTTCTCAACTCTGTAAGCACAATCACGTATTACTTACTTACTAAATGAGTTGCTGGCTCTGAAGGAAGAATTTACTGATTATGCCATAAGGAAGTATATATTGGTTTCTTCACTAATTTACTTAACAGATTTAAAATGACTTCTATGTACAACATAGACAAAAATTTATTCTACTTTAACATTTTATAGTATCCAAGAACCAATCTTAATTATATCTTTTTAACACCAATATAGACTCACAAAGACAAAGATATACACATTAATTTTCATTTCATGGTATAGTTTAGCTATGTTCCACAAATGATAAATTCCTAAAATACATAGTGAAAGGGGGAAAGTCCACAGATGGATGACTAAAGAATGCTGAAAGTGGAAGAAATAGTTTTGTTTTCAGAGGAGAGCACTCTAAGTTTTTCACTATCATATGGGCAGCCCTAAAAATGAGCTTATAAAGTAATATCTGTCTAGGTTATGTTTATGAATATATGTGCATAGACATACATATTTACATAATATCAGTGAAAATGAGACCATAAAATTGAAAAAGAATAAGGAATGTCATATTGGACGATTTTCTAAATTTTATATTCTTGTCTTATGGTCTGCCCCATGAAAGCCTTGTCACTGAACAACATTCTGCTATTTTATACCAGTAGTACAATTCAGTACTATTTCTGTCATCAGGGAATTTTATTGCTAACTAAGTTGAGCACTAGTTGAAAGATACAGTTTATACTCAAGATAAACTGGCCAGACTATACTTAATAACTATATCTATTGTCCCATGAGGACTGTAGATGCTTAAAAACCTGCTTTCCTGCTTTTACTAACTTCACTCAACCAGTTCATTTTCACATGAGAACAAATTTAACTAGACTAAAGACATTGTTTGAAAAGAAAACTCTACAACTGTACATAAGTTCAGATGTCTACCAGGGTTATTACACAGGACATGCCAATTCTTCATTGTCAAGTCTGCTGACAGTGTATCCTTGTCTCAAAGCTTATCAGTGGACACTGTGCCTCCCATCACCCAATCCTACTCATATAACCTTGGAACTTTGTGTTTCAATGAGCCAGGGAATTGTTGACTGCAAATGTATATAAGCTGGAAACTTTGCAGAACAGCAGGAGAATAAAGAAAGAGAAATAAAGAAACTGATGCAGAAAAAGGTACATAGTGCAAAATTCATTTCACTCTCATGTTTTTCTAAGGCTCTGTCTTGGCCATACCATTCTCTCTTAACCCCAAGTGGGCCATGAACATAGCACTCAATACCCCTCATTAGGTAATGACTTGCACAACAGGCTTTGTCTATAACAAATACATAAATGTAAAATATAAGATGACATTTTTCCAGATATATTTCTTCTACAATTTAGTAGATGTTACAAGCATGCTTAAAAAATGTGCCTCTCTTGAATAAGTAATAACAGTGTAACATCCATTTCTGGTGTTTAATATTTATTGATAGTTCCAACATGAAGCTCCTGTGAGTACATTTCAAATATACCCTCCTAAATCCAGTAATCTCTAGGGTGTTGATAGACCCATTTTTGTTTGCATTTTAAAAGTCTTTCAATTTAGGATATTATCAAATAGGAATGAATTAATATGCACAGCACCTTGCTAGCTGTGATGGTGCTATTCAGTAGGATTTCCTGAGGAGGAGGAAGTAGGAAGTATGACAAGTTTGAGGCCAGCCTGGGTTACACATAGCCTTTTTATAAGTCTAAGAGCACATATACTCAGAGGTTATATTCCACTATTTTCTATAGGCAGGACATTATTAATCTCTTTCCCATTTTTCTAAATCACTAAAGCATTGCAGGGAAAGATGGTCTACATTGACAATTCCTATTTTACAAAACAAAACCCGAGGCACAGAGATGTTCAATAACCTCTTCTAATTATCAGAGTAAGGATGTGTATTAGAGAGGAATAGTATACAGACCTTTTAAGTTTTTAGTTCTCATTCTTCTCTACAACAGGTGTAGAAATTGCAGAGTCAGTCACTACTGTGTAGTATTTAAGGAGAGTGAAATTGATATTCAAGCAGGGAACTTACAGAAAGATAAAAACAGTGATGTTGAAGGTTGAGGAAATTAGCTTGGTGGTAGAGAACTTGCCTAGTGCAAACGAAGTACTTAGTTCCACTTCTACAGGATCAATATCTTTAAAAACAGTCTTATTTAAGAGAAATGTTCTAAGACATAAGGCCTAAACTGTGTTACTATATTCACTGCTATATTTTGTATCAAATATCTAGTGGTTTGCCAGTAGCATTATCAGGAGACTGTGAACAATGAAAGAAAGAACCAAAACAATAGCTATCTCTGAAGAAATGGAAGTGATTTGAAGATGAGAGTTAGGAATTGGCTCAAGCACAGAAAATGTACAATCTCCATAGAGAAGTGTGTGCATGACTAAAATCTCCAAGATCTGAATTTCCCATTACAATGTAATATGAAAGTGCTACTGGCTCATTCTCTCTTTATATATGCTGTCTGTTTCTGGGAAGCTATTGAGTAAGCTTTTACTTTGCATATAGTAAAGTATATTATGTTACTAAACTCATCTGATGTGTCTTGTTTTCTCAGGGTATAGTATGATCATAGACAATATACTCACTTTAAATGTAGAGAAACTCAAAGCCATTCCACTAAAATCATGAACAACACAAAGCTGTCCACTCTCTCCATACTTCTTCATTATAGTGTTTGAAGTTCTAGCAATAGCAATAAGACAACATAAGGAGATCAAGGGGATTCGAATTGGAAAGGAAGAAGTCAAATCTTCGTTATTTGCAGATGATATGATAGTGTACATAGCTACCCCCAAAACTCTACCACTGAACACCTACAGCTGATAAACACCTTTAGTAATGTGGCAAGATACAGGATAAACTCCAAAATATCAGTTGCCCTCCTATACACAAAGGATAAAGAAGCAGGGACGGAAATCAGAAAAACATCACCTTTCATGATAGCCACAAATAGCATAAAGTATCTTGGGGTTACTCTAACCAAGGAAGTGAAAGACCTATTTGACTAGAACTTTAAGTCTTTGAATAAAGAAATTGAAGAGGATACCAGAAACTGGAAGGATCTCACATGTTCTTGGATTGGGAGAATCAACATAGTAAAAATGGTAATTCTACCAAAAGCAATCTATAGATTCAGTGTAATCCCCATTACAATCCCATCAAAATTCTTCACAGACCTTGAGAGAACAATAATCAACTTTATATGGAAAAACAAAAAACCCAGGATAGCCAAAACAATCTTATACAATAAAAGTACTTCCAGAGGCATTACCATCCCGGACTTCAAACTCTATTACAGAGCTACAGTAATGAAAACAGCTTGGTATTGGCACAAAATCAGGGATGTTGGCCAATGGAATCGATTCAAAGACCCGGATATTAATCCACAAACCTATGAAGACCTGATTTTCGACAAAGGAACTTAAATTATACAGTGGAAAAAAGAAAGCCTCTTTAACAAATGGTGCTGGCATAACTGGATGTCAACATGTAGAAGAATGAAAATAGATCCATATCTATCCCCATCCACAAAACTCAAGTCCAAATGATTTAAAGACCTCAATATAAATCTGAACACACTGAACATGATAGACGAGAAAGTGGGAAGTAGTCTGAAACACATGGGCACAGGAGACCAATTCCTATGCATAACCCCAGTAGCACAGACAATAAGAAACTGAGAAGCTTCTATAATGCAAAGGACACTGTCATTAAGACAAAAGGCAACCTACTAAATGGGATAAGATCTTCACCAACCCACATCAGACAAAGGTCTGATCTCCAAAATATATAAAGAACTCAAGAAACTAGACATTAAAAGTCTAATTAACCCAATTAAAAAATGAAGTACTGAACTGAACAGAGAATTCTCAACAGAAGACGTTCAAATGGCCAAAAGACACTTAAGGTCATGCACAACCTCCTTAGCAATCAGGGAAATGCAAATCAAAACCACTTTGAGATACCATCTTACACCTGTCAGAATAGCTAAAATCAAAAACACCAATGTTAGCCTTTGCTGGAGAGGATGTGGATTAAGGGAAACACTCATCCATTGTTGGTGGGAATGCAAACTTGGACAACAACTATGGATATCAGTGTGGCAGTTTCTCAGGAAACTGGGAGTCAACCTACCTCAGGATCCCACAATTCCACTCTTGGGAATATACCCGAGAGATGCCCAATCATACTACAAAAACATTTGTTCAAGTATGTTCATAGCATCACTATTTGTAATAGCCAGAATCTGGAAACAACCCTCAATAGAAGAATGGTTAAAGAAGGTGTGGCACATATACACTTTAGAGTTTTACTAAGCGATAAAAAACAACGACATGTTGAATTTTGTGTGCGAATGGATGGAAATAGAAAACATTTTACTGAGTGAGATAACCCAGACCCAAAAAGGGGACTATGGTATGTACTTACTCATAAGTGGACTCTAGCCTTAAACAAAGAACACTGAGCCTATAGTTCATGATTCTAGAGAAGCTAAATAAGGTGAACCCAAATAAAAACATATATTTATCCTCCTGGATATTGGAAGTAGACAAGATCGCTGGGTAAAAGTTGGGAGCAGGGCGGTGGTGGTGGGTTGGAGGGAATGGGATATGGGGAGTGGGAAAGGAGAGGGGGAGGATTGGGGAGAGCTTGGGGGAATGGGATGGTTGAGATGGATGAAGGGTGGATATGGGAGCAGGGAAGAAGATAATTTAACTAAGGGAGCCATTTTAGGATTGGCAAGAGACTTGGCTCTAGAGGGATTCCCAGGTGTCCTTGGGGATTTCCCCAGCTAGGTCCGTGGGCAGCATAGGAGAGGGTGCCTGAACTGGCCTTATCCCATAGCCACACTGACGGATATCTTGCATTTCACCATAGAACCTTTATCTGGCGAGGGATGGAGATAGAGACAGAGACCCACATTGGAGCACTGGACTGAGCTCTCAAGGCCCAGATGAAGAGCAGAAGGAGGGAGAACATGAGCATGGAAGTCTGGACCTCGAGGGGTGTGTCCACCCACGGAGAAGGTGCGACTGACCTAATGGGAGCTCACCAAGGCCAGCTGGACTGGGACTGATGGAGCATGTGATCAAACCGAACTCTCCGAATTTGGCTTTCAATGAGGGCTGAGAAGCTAATGATAAGGACACCGAATTTTGATTCTACTGCATGTACTGGCTTTTTGGGAGCCTAGTGTGTTGGATGCACACCTTTCTAGACCTGGATAGAGGTGGGGGCTTGGATCTTCCACAGGGCCGGGCACCCTGACCTCTTTTAGGACTGGAGAGAGAGGGGGAGGGGTGTGGGGGAGGAGGGGGAAATGGGAGGATGGGAGGAGGTGGAAATTTTTAATAAATAAATAAAAATTAAACAAGAAAAAAATAGATTGCTAGAGCTTCTGTTTGTATTGGAAAAGAGGTGAAACAAAAATATTGAGATGATGTAAAGGTACAACTGTTATTGACATTGTACTTCTCCCTTTCCTCTTGACTGCTATTGTATTCAACAAAGGATATGGCAGCTCTGCTCGCAGTTTTGTAAAACAATCGTGGTATTCCATGATTCTATAACATCACCATTTATTTTTTAACAGGATGTCTTATAACAAAATGGCTATGGCAAATGTCTCTTTGGTAACTGAATTCATTCTCTTGGTGCTAACAGGACAGTCCAACCTCCAAAAACCACTGTTCCCACTCTTTCTAGGAATGTACATGATAACAACGTTGGGGAACTTGTCTCTAATAATTCTCATTGTGCTGAATTCTCACCTTCATACCCCTATGTATTGTATCCTTTTTAACTTATCCTTTGTAGATTTTTGTTACTCTTATGTAACTAAACAAAAATGTTAGTGGTCTTCATACTAAGAAAATTTTAACTCCTATGTAGAATGTATTACCCAGTTCTACTTATTTTGTTTCTGTGTCATTTCTGAGTGTTATGTTCTAACATCAGTGGCCTATGATCGTTATGTGGCCATCTGTAATCCATTGTTGTATAATATTGCCATGTCTCCCAAGGAGTGTTCCTATCTTATGTTGGTTTCATATTTCAAGGAGTTTTCTGGTGTCACAATCCAGGCTGACCTTCTGTGATGGGAACATCATTAATCACTATTTCTGTGATGTCCTCCCTTTGCTGCAGCTCTCCTGCACTAGCATCTATGTTAACAAGATAGAGATTTCCATTGTAGGAAAAGAAGACATCATTGTGGCCCCTGTAAACATCTTTATCTCCTATGGCTTGATTCTTTCCAGCATATTCAAAATGAGGTCCAAGGAGAGCAGGTCAAAAACCTTCAGCACTTGAAGTTTCCACATAATTGCTGTCTCTCTGTTTTTTGGATCTGGAACATTTATGTATCTCAAGCACAACTCAGCTGGACCAACAAATAATGGGAAAATATCTTAATTATTTATACCACTGTAATTCCCATGATGAATCCATTAATCTATAGCTTGAGGAACAAAGATGTTAAAGCTGCATTAAGAAACACTCTGAGCAAGAAAGTGTTTAAATAAGAATTTCTATTTTCTTATATTTATAACAGAGAATTTCTGTGTTTTATAGCTATGATATTTCATATCAATTTTTACAATGGAAAGGAAAATTGGAGGTCTCTTATTTTCAGATTTACTTTATAGAAGATTTTCTGTTTCTTTAATTTGGATAGAATATTTTCTTTAGCTATTTTTCTTTTTTTAATAATATGGCAGAGTTTATTTTACTTTTTCATTTTCACTATAGACCTTATGCTTGCAAATAGTGAATGATTCTTGTTATTGTTTAAAACAACACGAGATTGCCTGGATTTCTTTTAGTATATAGGTATTATTTGGTACTCAAAATAAAATATGAGCAAGATATCATGCCTTCTATCGTACATTTTAACATCTCAGTGTTTAATAGATGAGCTCATTTATGCATTATTGTTAAATTCAATGCAACTCATGATATAGCATTAAATAATTTCAATTAAACAGTATTTGTCAGATGTCAAAATCTTTGCATTTAAAGATAATATCATGTTTTAAATATCATTGACACATATTTATTACATTATAATGATTTTTCAGTTTAATTATATTAATAATTTATATGCCACACAACTCTATAAATAAAGGTTTCAGAACAATATATCACATTCTTATTTTCAAGTCTCTCAAACATTCTATCATCCACTCTGACTACCTTATTTCACTAGTTTTATTTCACAAAAATGATGTATTGAAACATTTTACTGTTGTTTGACTGTTAACAAAATCCCGGAGACTATCCCACTCTCTGGAGCTCTCGTCAATCCTCCCTTTCTCACCTCTCTTTCCTCCCTTCCCCTCCCCACTACTCCACCCCAACAACCATGCTCTCAACTTTTGCCTGAAGAACTTGTCTGCTTCCAATTTCCAGGAGAATTGATATATGCTTTTCTTTGGGTTCATCTAATGCTTTAGATTCTCTAAGTTCTTTGTTTATGGCTAGAGTCCACTAATGAGTGAGTACATACAATATTCATAATTTTGGGTCTGGGTTATCTCACTCAGGATTGTGCTCCATTTGCATGAAGGGAAGAAGACATCTCAATTAAGGGAGCTATTTTAGGGTTGGCAAGAGGCTTGGCTCTAGAGGGGTTTCCAGTTCCCAGGTGTCTACGGAGATGTCCTCAGCTAGGTCCTTGGGCTGTAGAGAAGAGGGTGCCTGAACAGGCCTTGTCCCATAGTCAGACTGATGACTATTTTGAAAATCACACTAGAACCCTCGTCTGGCAACAGATGGAGATAGAGACAGAGACCCACATGGGAGCACTGGACTGAGCTCCCAAGGTCCAGTTGAAGAGCAGAAGGAGGGAGAATATAAGCAAGGAAGTCAGGACCACGAGGGGTTGGTCTACCCACTGAGATAGTGTGCCTAATCTCTGGACTGGAAATGAACGAGCATGGGATCAAACTGGACCCTCTGAATGCGGCTGACAACTGGGGTCAACTGAAAAGCCAATTATAATGGCACTGGGATTTGTCTCTACTGCATATACTGGGTTTTTGGCATCCTAGTCTATTTGGAGACACACATTCCTAAGCCTGGAGGGAGAGGAGTGGTCCTTAGACTTCCCACAGATCAGGGTACCCTGCCCTCTCTTTGGACTGGAGGGAGAAGGGTGAGTGGGGGAGCAGGAGGGAAATTAGAGGAGGGGAGGAAGGGGGAATTTTGAATGGTATTATATAAAAGCAATAAAAAATAGAAATTCAGGAGAGGGATTTTATTGCATCAGTGTATTTTCAAGAGGAGGGTTTGGTGACTCTTTCCTTTGGCAAATAGCATGACTTTTGTGGCAGTGTAGCTGGCAGACAACAGAATTAGGAATTGACTTAATTGCAAAATGCATCTCAAATATTTAACAAAACTTCTTGTTGAAATATATGGTTTTAGAAGAATGTCAAACAAATAGGGCAAAGGCAAAGAGATACATAAACATCAAATAAGGAACTCAGCATGGAAAATGGTTAATGAAATTTCAACAGTAATTTGTTCTCATTTCTGTGGCTCTGCAGAGCTTTACAACTGTGATTACCCTCCACTGTATTTAAAGCTTTGCTAGAATGCAGTGTCCTGAAGAACACAAATCAACAGCATTTTCAGAAGAATCAGAGAATATGGATCCTTCAGCATGGAATGAAGAACACAGAACAACTTAAGGACTTTTGATAGTGAGGTATAATTTTTACTGCATTAAGGAGAAGTGAAAAAATGAAAAATATAAGTTTGTAACTTTTCTTTTGTAGCAGAGTCTGGCTTGACTATCATGGTGGTGATGAATATCCCACAATGCCTCAAACTGTAAGTCTGACTTACACTCAGCCTGTAAATGTATTAGGTCTGTGGTGTGAGCATATGTTTGATGGTTAACGAGCCCGTCATAACAGACTGACTCCTAAACATCCATGCTTATAAATGCAAAACTAGCTTGCTACATTAATCTGAGAATCCTCTTTGAACAATAAATAGTGATAAAGTGGAGACTCATAAATGTTCAAGATCAGAAACAGGCAATTATTATTGGTCTGACCCTAAATAAATAGTTTATATCACCCCTCTTGGATCAGAGAGCACTGAGGGAGAGAAGGCAGAAACTATTATAGTGTCAGCAGATAGGCTGAAAGGATAAACCTTATGGTCTACAGACAGATACAGTCCCTGTATCATCTTCAGTACACCCACACAAAAGCAGACAATCAGTCAAAGAAAGGGAAGAGTTCCCAGAGTACTACTTTTACTCTCATCTATTGGCCAATCATAGATTCAGGGACAACAGGGTTTACTGCCTTTATTTGTATTCAAACTGTGTATCCTACCAGGCTTTAATGGTCAACTCTAACCTGATAGTCACAGAGTTGTCCTTTATCAATTTTTATAGATTTCCACACAAAGCAAAAAGATAACAACATGCAAAATCTAGACTTGTAGAAATGTATGAGGGTGTGCTAGGTTATAGGAATGTTGGGAATGAGAATTGTCAATACATAGCTTATATGTGCTAAGTTCTAAAAAAGACTATAAGATTCTTCAGATATGGTATCGGTTAATGCTACATGTTATGAACAAAGAAAGTTGCCCAGAGGGTAAGAAGACCTGAATAAAACTAAATTGCCACTGCTTTTCTTGCTTTCATATGCAATTTCAATGTACAATATACAGCAATAAAATCCTCTTTCATTTGAATGTAACAAGTATTTCAAATATGCCAAAATGTGGTGTTGTGTTGCTAAAAGGACAATAGTAGATTTTCTTTTCCTCAGATAAAGCAGGCCAAAAATGATTGATCTGAAGATTCTTTATCTGATATACACATCATGATTAAAACATTTCCTAAGAATTTTAATACCATTCACACTTGTTATCTATTGTTCACTAAATTTTTATGTATTGAAAAATTGAAGCAGCTCCATTGCTGGGGAGACCTGAGAGGTGAGTCAGAAGCAACTTTCTGGAACCTTCCCATTGGAACAGAATCCAGGTGTCCCTCCTCAACTCCCTATGTTTTTCTGGCCAGCCGGTGGGGAGTATTTCTGCTTCTGGGCTTTCCCCCAACCCAAGCCTTCCTTTTTGTCTGTGAGATACTTGGAACCTTGAAGCACAGCCTGCTCCGGTGTTGAGGGGACCTGAGAAGTGAGTCAGTGGCCACTCTCTGGTATATTCTCAGTGGGACAGAACCCAGCGGACCCTCCCCAATTCACCAAGTTTTTCTGCAGCAGGGCTTTCCCACAAACCACCCTGCCTCCAAGCCCTTTTCACCTACAAGGTCCTTTGAACCCTGCACAGAGCTTCCTCCAATATTTAGGGGACATAAGAGAGAGAACAGACAAAAAAAAAACACCTCCCAAGTACTCAGACAGCCACAGCAAAGATCGGACCAAGATGCCAAGACTCTGCCAGGCTCACTTGAAGGAAGAGATGGGTAGGCCAATTCCTCCAATATCCTAAAAACAACATGGTAATAGCAGAATCCAGCAGACACACAAAAGGAAGACTTGATTATCCTAACCCAGAAGAAGTAGAAGAAAATGATTTTAAATGTAGCTTTATGAAAATTGTTGGGAACTTTAAAGAGAAAGTGAAAAACTCCCTTACTGAGTGAGGTAACCCAGACCCAAGAAGAGGAATATGGTATGTACTCACTCATAAGTGGATTCTAGCCATAATTAAAGGATGTTGTGCCTATAATTACTGATCCTAGAAAAGCTAAATAAGAAGGTGAACCCAAAGAAAATCATATAGTTATCCTCCTGGATATTGGAAGTAGACAAGATTGTCAGGCAAAATTTGGGTGCACGGGGGTGTGGGGGGTGGATGTAAGGGGAGATGGGTAGAGAGAAGGGAGAAGGGGAGGATTCAGGAGAGCTTGGGTGAATGGGATGGGTGGGATGGAGGAAGGGTGGATATGGGAGCAGGGAAGTAAATATATTAATTAAGGGAGTCATTTTAGGGTTTTCAAGAGACTTGTCTCTAGAGGGGTTCCCAGTTTCAAGGAGAGGTACCCAGACTGTTTTTTGGGCAGAAGAGGAGAAGGTGCCTGAACTGGCCTTGTCCCATAGCCACACTGATGAATATCTTGCATATCACCACAGAACCTTCATCTGGCGATGGATGGAGATAGAGACAGAGACCTACATTGGAGCACTGGACTTAGTTCCCAAGGTCCAAATGAGGAGCAGAAGGAGGGTGAACATGAGCAAGGAAGTCAGGATCACGAAGGATGCATACACCCACTGAGACAGTGGGACTGATTTAATGGGAGCTCACCAAGGCCAGCTGGACTGGGAATGATGGAGCATATGATCAAAATGGACACTCTGAACATGGTTGGCAATGAAGGCTGTCTAAGAAGCCAAGGACAATGGCACTGGATTTTGATTCTACTGCATGGACTGACTTTGTGGGATTCTGGTTTGTTTGGATGCTCACCTTTATAGACCTGGATAGAGGGGGGAGAACCTTGGACTTCTCACGGGACAGGGAACCTTGACAGCTCTTAGGACTAGAGAGGGAGGGGGAGGTGGGAAGGGGGGAAAAGGAAGACTGGGAGGAGGTGGAAATTTTTAATAAATAAATAAATAAATAAATTAAAATAAATCAAAAAAAGAAATGGAAGAGAAGACAAACTAAAAGTTAGAAAAATGTAATAAAATTCTCAAAGAATTCTCAAGAAAATTCTTAAGAAAAAAACAACAAGAAAGCAATCAAACAAGTGAAGAAAAAAGTTCAAGACTTGAAGACTGAAAAGGAGGTAATTAAAAAAAACACAAATCAAGAGAAGGCTGGATATGGAAGATCTGGGTAAACAAACAGGAACAACAGAGACAAGTATAACTAATACAAGAATAGAAGATACAGAAGAAAGAATCTCAGTTGCTGAAGATACTATAGAGGAAATAGGCTCATTGGTCAAAGGAAACTTTAAATCCAACAGATTCTTAATACAAAACATTTAGGCAATCTGGAGCACCATGAAAATACCAAATCTCAGAATAATAAGGGAAAGAGAAGGAGAACTCCAGCTCAAAGGCATAAAAAATATATTCAACAAAATTATAGAATAAAACTTTCACTACCTAGAGAAGGATATCTCTATGGAGGCACAAGAAGCTTACAGAACACAAAATACACAAAATACACTATAAATACCATATAATAATCAAAACAAAGAACATACAGTATAAAGTAAGACTATTAAGAGTGGCAAAGGAAAAAGGTCAAGTAATATATGAACGTAAATCTATCAGAATTACACCTGACTTCTCAATGGAAACCATAAAAGCCACAAGGTCTTGGATAAATGTGCTGCAGACACTAAGAGACCATGGATACAAGCCAAGACCCAGGAAAGATTTCTTTCACCATTGAAGATGAAAACAAGATGTTCCATGACAAACACAGATTTAAAAAAAAATACATATCCACAAACCTAGCCTTGCAGAAAGTACTAGAAGGAAAACATCAACCCAAGGAAACTAACAACACCCACAATAACACAGACATCTGAGAATACTCCACCATCACAACGCAAATAAGGGAAACATATAAACACTACCATCGAAAAATAACCAGAGTTAACAACCCTGGTCATTAATATTGCTTAATATCAATTAACTCAATTCACCTATAAAATGACACATGTTAAGAGAATGGATATAAAAACAGGATCCTGCTTTCTACTGTTTACAAGAAACACCTCAACTTCAAAGACAGACACTACCTCAGAGTAAATGTTTGGCAAAATGTTTTCTAATTAAATGGACCTAAGAAACAAACAGGTGTGGATAACCTAATATCTAACAAAATTGATTTCAAACTAAAATCAATCAGAAGAGATAGAAAAGGACACTTTATACTCATAACAGAAATGATTCATCAGAATGAAGTCTTAATCCTGAATACCTATGCTCTAATATAAGAGCACCCACACATGTAAAAGAAACATTACTAAAATTTAAATAACACATCAAACCCCACACACTAATAGTAGGAGATTTCAACACTCTTCTCTTGCCAATGAACAGGTCAACCAAACAGAAACTTAACAGAGAAATAAGAGAACTAACAGATGTAATGAATCAAATGGACTTAACAAACATATATAGAATATTCCACCCAAACAGGAAAGAATATACCTTCATCTCAGCATCTCATGGAACCTTCTCTAAAATTATCACATACTTGGTAACAAAGCAAACATTCACAGATACAAAAAATTGGACTAACCACCTATGTCTCATCAGATCACCATGGAGTAAATGTAGAATTTAACAACAATACTACCCCCAAGAAAGCCCACAACTCATGGAAACTGAACTGTCAACTACTGAATCAACCCTATATCAAGGAAGAAATAAAAAAAAGAAATTAAATCTTCTTTGAATTTAACAAAAATGAAAGCACAATATACCCAAACCTATGGGACAATATGAAATCAGTGCTAAAAGTTCATAGCACTAAGTGCCTACATAAAGAATACAAAGAAAATACACATTAGTGACTTAACAGCACACATGAGAGCTCTAGAAAAAAAAGAAGCAGACTCACCCGGGAGGAGGATAAGACTGGAAATAATCAAACTGAGGACTGAAATCAACAAAATAGAAACACAGAAAACAATCCAAAGAATCAATGAAACAAAGAGCTGGTTCTTTGAGAAAATCAACAAGATTGACAAAAATTTATCCAAACTAATCAAAAAGCAGAGAGAGAACATCCTAATTAACAAAATCAAGAATGAAAGTGGGCATAACAACAGATACTGAGGAAATTCATAGAATTTCATCCTAGAGATGCAGGGCTGGTTAAATATACAAAAATCTGTCAATGTAATCCATCATATAAATAAACTGAAAGAAATCAAATATGATCATTGAATTAGATGGAGAAAAAGCATTTGAGAAAATTCAACACTCCATAATAAAGATGTTGGAGAGAATAGGGATACAAGGATTATCTCTAAATATAATAAAAGCAATATACAACAAGCTGACAGCTAACATCAAATTAACTGGACAAAAACTCAAAGCAATTTCACTTAAATCAGTAATAAGACAAGGCTGTCCACTCTCTCCATATCTCCTGAACATAGTGCTTGAAGTTCTAGAAATAACAATAAGACAACATAAAGAGATCAAGGAGATTCAAATTGGAAAGGAAGAAGTCAAACTTTTGTTATTTGCAATAATATGATAGTGTACATAACTGACCCCAAAAACTCTACCAGGGAACTCCTGTAGCAGATAAATACCTTCAGTGATGTGGCAGGATACAAGGTCAACTCAGAAAAATCAGTAGCCCTCCTATATACAAAGGATAAAAAAGCAGAGAGAGAAATTAGAGAAATATCACCTTTCATAATAGCCACAAATAGCATAAAGTATCTTAGGGTAACACTAACCAAGGAAGTGAAAGATCTATTTGACAAGAACTTTAAGGCTTTGAGAAAAGAATTTAAAGAGGACACCAGAACATGGAAGGATCTCCCATGCTTTTGGATTGGTAGGATCAACATAGTAAAAATGGCAATTCTACCAAAAGCAATCTATAGATTCAGTGTAATCCGCCATCACAATCCCACACAATTCTTCACAGACCTTGAGAGAACAATAATCAACTTAATACGGAAAAGCAAAAACCCAGGATAGCCAAAATATTCCTATAAAAAAAGGAACTTCTAGATATATTACCATCCCTGACATTAAGCTCTATTACCTAACTACAGTAATGAAAACAGCTTGGTGTTGGCATAAAAACAGAGACATGGAACAATGGAATCCATTTGAAAACCCAGAATTTAATCCACAAACCTATAAACACCTGATTTTTGACAAAGAAGCTAAAATTATACAATGGGAAAAAAAGAAAGCATCTTCAACAAGTGGTGCTTGCATAACTGGATGCCAACCTCAAGAAGAATGAAAATAGACCCATATCTCTCACCATGTATAAAATTCCTTTCCAGATGGATTAAATATCGCAACATAAATCCAACCACACTGAACCTGATAGGAGAAAATATGGGAAATAGCTTGCAATGTATGGGCACAGGAGTCCACTTCCTAAGTATAACCTCAGTAGCACAGACAATAAGAGCAACAATTAATAAATGGGACCTCCTGAAACTGAGAAGCTTCTGAAAAACAAAGGACAATGTCAATAAGACAAATAGGCAACTTACTAGATGGGAGATCTTCACCAACCCCAAATCAGACAAAGGTCTCATCTCCAAAATATATAAAGAACTCAAGAAATTAGACATTAAAATTCTAAACAGTCCAATTGAAAAATAGGGTACTGAACTAAACAGAGAATTCTCAAAAGAAAAAATTAAAATGGCTAAAAGTTACTTAAGGACATGTTCAACTTCCTTAGCTATCAGGGAAATGTAAATCAAAACAATCTTGAGATACCATTTTATACCTGTCAGAATGGCTAAAATCAAAAGCACCAGTGATAACTTAGGCTGAGAGAATGTGGAGTAGGTGCTGGTGGGAATGCAAACTTGTGCAACTCCTTTGGAAATTAGTTTGGCAATTTCTCAGAAAATTGGGAGTCAACTTACCCCTGGATTCAATACCACTTTTAGGAATATACCCAAAAGATGCTCAATCATACTACAAAAGCATTTATTCAACAATATTCATAGCAGCACCATTTGTAATAGCCAGAACCTGGAAACAACCTGGATGGCCCTCAATGGGAGAATGGATAAAGAAAGTGTGGCACATCTACACATTAGTGTACTACTTAGTGGTAAAGAAACAATGACATCTTGAATTTGCATGCAAATAGATAGAATTAGAAAACACTATCCTGGGTAAAATAACCCAGACCCAAAATTATGAATATGTTAGGTACTCATAACTGGATACTAGCCATAAATAAAGGACATTTAGCCTATAGTTCATCATTCTAGAGACAATAATTAATAAGATGGATACAAAGAAAAACATACATAAATCCACCTGGAAATTGAAGGCAGACAAAATTGCCTGAAAACATTTGGGAGTATGGGGGTGGGGATAGAGAGAAGGGGAAAAGGGGAAGAGGAAGAGGAAAGGAGGTTGGGAAGAACTTGAGGGAATGGGATAGTTGAAATGGAGGAAGGATGGATATCAGAGCAAGGAAAGAGATATCTTGATTGAGGGATCCTTTTTGGGGTTAGCAAGAAATCTAGCTCTAGAAAAATTCCCAGGAATCCAGAATGATTACCCCAGCTAAAATACTAAACAGTAGAGGAGAAGGTATCCAAACTGGTCTTGCCCTGTGTTCAGACTGATGATTATCTTAAAATTATGATAGAACCTTCATCCAACAACATATGGAAATAGAGGCAGAGACACATGTTGCAAAAGGAGCGGCGGGCCGCTTCGTGCCGCCCGGAATCCAGCTAGGTTACACTCGAAATAATTACACAGAAACTGTATTCTTTTAAACACTGCCTGACCCATTAGTTCTAGCCTCTTATTGGCTAACTCTCACATATTAATTAACCTATTTGTAATAATCTGTATATCACCACGAGGTCGTGGTTTACCAAAAAGATTCTAACCTACGTCCATCTCGGAGAGGAGAGCCATGACGTCTGCCTCATTGCCTTCTTCCTAGCATTCTGTACTGTCTACTCCACCTATTTAAGCTGCTGTCCTATCAAAGGCCAAGACAGTCTCTTTATTAACCAATGAAAGTAAAACATAGACAGATAACCCTCTTACATCATTTCCCCTTTTTCTGTTTAAACAAAAATGAAAGGCTTTAATTTAACATAGTAAAATTACATATAACAAAACAGTTATCAAGCAAGAATTACAATTACAATATTTATATCTACTTTATCTTTTATCATAACTAAGAAAAACTATAATTATCTATCTCTTCTTCAACTCTTTCAAAAACTCCAGAAGGATATAATATTACCTAAGTAAACAAGAAGTAAGCAACTTCTAAAATTCCAGAAATGACAGAGACATCTTGCTGCCTGGACAGTCACCCAAAGTTCTTTTGTACTGTTGGGGCATCCATCTTCAGCCTACAGGCCCATAGTAACCAGCAAAGTTTTCCATGAAGCAGGAAATTTCAAAGACAGTTCAGTCACTATCTGCTATGTCCTACAGAATGTCTTGCAGACTCTTTCATGAATCAAGAACCCCGAAAGAACATCTCACCTTTAGGCAAGTTCAGCAGTCCTCTCTCTGTAAGTTCTTTGTGCCGTTTACGTATCAGTCCAGGCAAGAGCAGTTCCTTGCCCAAATGGCTATCAAACTCCACAAGAGCCTCTTTGATGCCCCATCTTACTCTTGAATTAGATTGGTGCTGCCAGGAGCAGATGTGTCTCATTGTCATGAAAAGCCCTAAGTTATTAAAACATTAAATGCCATGTTCTGTAGTCTTTGAAAGTTATGAAGAATGCCTATTTAACTGAAATATATCTATGCACATCGAGAAAATCTAACTATCATGACTACAAGCTTGAATATCGATGATTATCCATTAACAACTTATATATCCTAATTATACATTACATTTTTAAATGAACTACATAATCACAATACCTTAATTAAGATAAGAAATACATACACATACAACAAAATTGACCTTAAAATCCATACCAATGCAAATTATTCATATCTATATCATATCCCCCTTTAAATGTAAAAGAACATTTATAAACAATATCTGGGAATATGGGCACATTTTTTTCTATCCAAACTGCTTCCTGCTATAAAGGGGCACTGTTAATTAGGTCTTTTATGGTGTATCCTGTGTGGCAGCTTCATCTCAGTCTGCAGTTGAGTGAAGTAATGTTTTGAAGGTGTTCAGGGCAACTTTTCAGGAGGGCATGGTCTATCATACCATATTGGGATAGAAGCAATCCACAGGGTCTTATCCTCTGTGAAAACAAAAGAAGAACCTCCTTTCAAAGCATCATATTCTTAGACCCACATCCTGAAGTCAAGATACCTGTAGAACATATATGTTGAATCAGCTTAGCAACCCACATAATGAAATGTCTCTTTGTATTTAGCTCCTTCACAGTCAAAAATTTTAAAGAAAATACAATGTATATAATCAAGACTCTCTGTGAATTTTCCATTTTTACGTGGCTTATTTTTCTTTATTTTTTTAATCTATAACTATCTGTTCTCTGTTTCTTTAAAGACCTTACCCTTTTTTAAGGCATTAACTTTATTCTCTATATTCTTTTTCTTCTCTCTCCCAAGCCTACGTATAGTCATCCAACACTGTGATCCATTTAGAGGTCTTTTATGTCTGAATCTGTCCTATTGTGAATCTGTAATTCTTTACTGTCTTGAAGAGCTTTTAAAATGCTGAGTAGTTTGGTTGTGGCTCCTCTGGATGTTGGCTCTCCCTCTCTCCACTGCTTACAATGCACTTCCTGTTTACTTAGATAATATTATATCTTTCTGGATTCTTTGATAGGTTAGAAGAATAGAGAGTTATTATTACAGTTTTCCTTAGTTATGATAAAGATAAAGTTGATATAAATATTATAACTGTAATTCTTGCTTAATAACTGTTTTGTTGTATATAATATTACTATGCTAAAATTAAAAGCTTTCTTTTTGTTTAAACAGGAAAGGGGAGGTGACGTGAGAGTCCCCTCTCTGTGTAGTGATTTCCATTAATTAGTAAAGAAACCTTCTTGGCCTGTTGATAGGGCAAAACTTAGGTAGGTGGGGAAGATAGAATTGAGATCTGGGAGGAAGAAGGCAGAATCAGAGAGACACTATGGATACACAGCCAGAGTCAAACATGCTGA
This sequence comes from Myodes glareolus, assembly GCF_982192425.1. Taxonomy (NCBI): domain Eukaryota; kingdom Metazoa; phylum Chordata; class Mammalia; order Rodentia; family Cricetidae; genus Myodes; species Myodes glareolus. The sequence goes on from NC_142029.1 coordinate 66,945,929, forward strand.
ATCTTTGCTGGCAAGCCACTGACACATGGCCATAAATAGATTACTAGAAATGGGTTAAATTAAGATGTAAAAGTTAATTTAAAAAAAAAAGAAAAATTGAACCTTTATGATTTATTGTCTTTGGTTTCAGAGGCAGGGTGTATTTAACACTTGGTTTATGGTTAAAAGTGATCACTATTGGAGTCTGTAGGCTTTGCAGAGGGAATTTGTTATTTATTAAATGAAAATATTAATCTATTTACTCATTTGCATATTTAAACATATATTCTCAAGCAATAAAGAAAAACTTTAACATTTAAAATGTTCCCAACTTTTAGAATCTAGTCAATATCGAACATGTCAATAACATATGGAGGCACTCTGAGAGATAGCATGCCAATTTTCACTATAAAATATAGTAGAGCTGCATCACAAATGGAACAAATTCTAAGATCTTTTATCTAAAATTGCTTTGAAGACTGTGATGTTGAAGTAATTTCCAATAGGATAGCATGAAATTATATTATTCATCAACTCTCATTTGTTTATCTCCAATATTGTACCATTTCTGTTTATATACTATACGAAATATTCATCTATTTTGCTTTGCATCGAAAATATACAACCTTGATCACTGCAGTTTATATCTTCCCAAAAGTGAGAACCTGGTTGACCAATTATGTCGTACATCAATATAGAGACCCACAGCCATGTGTAGAAAATTTGAATGAAGTGGAATTTAAATGTAATGGGCTAATATGCTAAGAAGAAATCTCAAGACAGAAGAACAATAAGACACACTAGACTATATATTAAATCAGTGATTTTCCTATATTGTTATGTAAGTGCAAGTGACCTATATTTGACAAGAGAGGTTTACTTTTTGACCCCAAGGAGCACGCAACAATTTATAGATTACTATATTAAAAGCATCAGGCACTCTGATTCCTGTTGAATTCTATTAATATTTCCATTCACATCTGTTGTCCCCATAATGGCTGACCAGCACCTGGCAGTTCTACTTTCTTAGATGGGCCATTCATAAAATCAGGCCTTTTAATACAACCCAACTCAGTATAGATTGTTATAGGCCAAGTCTCTTGAAATAATAATAATCATGTTGCTGTTTCACTCCAGTGTCCCAGTTATTATTTCATCCGTTTTTACTCAGAAATACGGTGTCATGTTTGAGCATTGCAACAGAAATTCTAAATAAAACCTAAAGGATGCATAACTTATATAAATTTGAATATAAAACATGAGTATATCCTAGGATCCCCAAAACATTTATAACTTGTTTTCATTTGCATGTACCCACTGTTAGAAGATTTTCTAAGAACCCTTGCATGTTTCTAATTTGATTATAATGCTCCCCCAAATTTTACAGCTAAGCCTGACGCTGCTCACTTCTTAGCATTCTTTTCCCAGTCTCATTCCTTTATATGAACTTGTATGTTTTTAGATGCTTTTGTAAAATGTAAAATACTCAGACTTTAGTGTATATAACATCTATGCAATCAAATAGTTTCATACAAGGTATGCATGATAACAGAACAATCCATAAGACATCATTCCAGAACTCTTCATGAGTATTTTGATAACCCAGTGCCAAGTGAACAAAAATTTTTCATGGTAGCCAGAAGTTAAATGAGTATTAGGGAGACCAATAGTCCAATAGCAATAAAAAAATCTCTGTTAACATGTTTCACTTTTCTGTTCAAAAGTTCACCCCCCTTATTTTACTATGACAAATATGGAGAAAGTTCATTGTCTTATTCAAGTCTCTGGCATAGGACTCATCTAATCTTTTCACAAGCCATATTGAATCATTGAAAATGCTTTGAACCTGACAAATAATTTCTAAATTTCCATTCTTTGATGCTTTTTACAATTTTATCACAGATTACAAACTGTGTATACTGCTTGATATGCATAGCTCTAACTACTTGTCTTGCACATTGAAACCACTGAATTTATACTAGATGATACAGCATTAACTTCATTATTCATTCAGGTTTAAAATATAATCAGAAATAAGCTTTGACCCATATACATGACACACATATGATCACATATGGTTCTGTCAGGTCCTCTAGCACAAGGTAAGGGAGAAAATGAATGATAATTGTTTGGACGTATGCTGAAGGCCTCAAAATTTCATAAGAAACAACATGTCAATGACAAAGGTTTAAAGAAAGAGTTTTCTATTGCATGGCAACAAGCAAAGGAGATTATAATAAGATGTCCTACTTGCTTTTTCTATAACCAAACACTGCTACCATCAGGGAGTAACCCAAAGGGTACTCAAAGAAATTAAATCTGGCAGGTGGATGTGTTTTAATTTGCATATTTTGGAAAAATAAAATATGTACACTACACTATTGACATTTATTCAGACATTCAGTGGGTAACTGCTTTGAGCTCAGAAAAGGCTGATTCAGTAACCACTCATTTATCAGAAGTTATGGCCATCATGGGTATACCAGCACAAATAAAGATAGATAATGGTCCAGCTTGCTTATTAGAATATAAAGCATATTACAGGAATACCAAAAAAATCCTATAGGTCAGGCAGTTATATAAAGATCAAATCAAACTAAAAGGATATATTAAACAAACAGAAAGGAATGAAAAATACCCACAGAAATAAATTGCAAAATGCTTTATTAACTTTAAATTTGTTTAACACAAATGAGAAAGAAACAACAGCAGGAGGGAGACATTAGATAATTAAAAAATCTTCTGAATTAAATCAGCCAGTGTATTTCAAGGATGTATTGACCTCAGAATGGAAACTAGAAGATGTTCTATGTTGGGAAATGGATGTCAGTCTTGTTTCCACAGGAGAAGAAAAGTCATGGATACTATCAATATTAATAAAGATTCAGTTTTAAAAAGAGAAACCTCTTGAGAAAGAGAAATGATGGCTCATCCACAGACTTGACAACCATACAGGTGGTAAGGAAACCTCATAAGGAAGCTGGTACACAGTTCTGTTCCTGTCTCTGCAGGAAAATACTCATCTTTAATAAGTCAAGAGACTCTGGATATATAGATACCTAAAGAGAAAATAAAACTATCCAGATAGGATCACCAAGTAAAGAGAATTATGACTTAAGAGGACAGGTCATCTGGGAGTAAAAATCACTGAATACATACACATAAACATACACACACACACACACACACACACACACACACATACACACACACACACACACACACACACACACACACACACACACACGTGTGTATGTGCTGCCCACTAGAATAAGAGTAATGATTCACTTAGAAATCAAGCTGGCTTTGAAGTTGGATAATGGCTCTATTTTTCTCTAAATCCAAGCATGTTGTTAAAGGAAAAATAGAGAGTTTCTGTTTCATGTTAGGACTCACCTTGTATGGGACTGAAAAAAGAACTTAGAAAAAATTACTTTTCTCCATGTCTGTTTTCATCTCTATCATAATTTTCATTGAATATATGTCTATATAAAATACAGTTTAAGCTTCCCACAATAAACAATGAATTTTCCTGCAATGATTTTTGAAGTTTCCAGAAAGAAGATGTGGCCCCACGACAACAACCCCACCTGGTTGATATGATGTCATGATGCTGATAGCACCACTTTAAGACCGGATTTGGGTAGCAGCTGCTCAATATGTTTCCACTTGATTAGCTGAAATGGTGCACCTTTTTACAAATTCTGGCCTGAAGTCTAAATAGGAACCCAGAGAAACCCTACTGAATACTCAAAGACTTTGTGCAAATATACCAGAGAGTAATCTTGAAACTTAACCATCATTTTAATTTCACAGGATCCCATAGAAAGAGTATTTTCCCCATGATACTTGAAAGCAATCCTTAAGATGATGACCCCTCTCCCAAAAAAGTTTTTCCTCGGGATTAGGGACATCAATTAGCAGTTGATTATAAGTGGTATAGAGTTGGGGTTAGGGTGGAATTTATGTAGGCTCAGGAATCTCTTTGAAAAAAAGTAAAAGAGAAAAGAGAAAATGGATGGGGAAATTAGGGAGATTATTGTGAAATAATAACAATAGTAATAGAGCTATTATTTATAGGCAGTTTACATTGATATAGATTCTTGTATATTGATACAAATTAAAATTTTATTTGTTATAGTGAATATGCTCTTATTTTTGTTTACAATATTTGTACACCTATGCAAATTTATTTTGTCATATTGTATGCAAGCATGCTTCTACCTCTGCTTATGACATTTTGTATATTGATACAATTTTATTTATAATATTGCACTATACATTTCTATATCTGATCAAGATACTTATGCTTTGTTTACATTTCAAGGTCATAGTCCTCATTTGTTGCACATATGTTTAAAGATTGTTTAATATTCTAATATGAAGTCTTAGTTTTTAAGCTAAATAGGCATTAAGAATTATAGGCCAATAGTCATCCATGTTTGTCATACTTATGGTTAAATTAATCAGGTTCCTTAGATACATAGAGATTGTATTCTGCATAGATAGACAATGTCCAAAAACTTCAAAGAGCTGTAGAACATGGCATTTAAATAACTTAGGGTTCTGTTATCATGAGACACAATTGCTCCTGGCAGCACCAATCTATACCCAAGGGAATGTGGAACACTGAAGACACTACACTTGGAGCTGGTTTTCTTCTTGGCAATATTGGCCTTTGGACAAGGAAATGATCATATCTCAACCACTGACCAAATACACAGTGTTCAGACAGGATAAGCAGGATACAAGAAGAAAAAGATTATCAAATCTTGTCAAGATAGTTTTGAAAAATTTCCTGATTCTGAAAATGGTCTATACATTACACTAGGCCCTGTTGGTTTCTTGTTGGTTTCTCCCATGATGCAAATGAGACTTTGGGTGATTGCCCAGGTAGCCAGTTGTCTCTGTCATTTGTTGCACAGTTTGGAAGTTGCTTGTTGCACTTGCTCTTAATTCAATAATTAATATTGAATAAATAAGTAATATTATTTCCCATCTCAGGCCTTTAATGGGACTGAAGACTAGATAATCATAGTTACTTTCCTCTTATGACTTGGCCAAGTTATTTATAATACAATACTTAGACTCCTTAGGGTAGAATAATTATTGAAACATTTATCATATGTTTCTTGCTTGATATTGTTTATGCTGGTTGTGATACTAAGTTTTGTAAACAAAAATAAGAGCATATTCACTAGTTTTTCCTCGGGATTAGGGACATCAATTAGCAGTTGATTATAAGTGGTATAGAGTTGGGGATTAGGGTGGAATTTATGTAGGCTCAGGAATCTCTTTGAAAATTTTTCTTATTGTATATAGTTTTGTATTAGACTTAGAACTCCCTTATTTAAGCAAAAGGGGGAGGTATTGTTGGAACTCCTTCAATCAATAGTTTTTAAGATACCAACCCACTTGTGTGTGGCTGACTTAAAGCATGCATTCACTCTCTCTTCTGGCTGCTGGATTTAATTCTTGTTTCTGGTTCATGCAGAGGACTGTAACCTGTGAGTCTACACCTAATTAAATAATCTTTAATTATATTCAATTTTGAGGTAGTGTGGGATTTCTTTTTAGTGTCCATCTTCAATGTATATACTAATGCTTTATAAATTTCACATACAGTGAGAGTATACAGCAATTCCTTCTTAAGTGTATTACTTTACATACTTGTACAGTAGCTTCACATTGAGAGGAATCTTAGAAACCATCAATGTGACAATTTTCTCTTCACTTTCACAATCCACATTCAGATAATACTTTAGAAAGATATGAAGGGAATACTCCAAGTCTCAGCGAGAAAGATAATTGCCTTCCCAATAAGAAACTGCCAATTCTTCTAAAAATATATATGAATTTTCCTGAGACAGTGACATTATTCAAAACACTAAAAAACTTTGTGTATTTTTTTTTTACCAGAAATAGTGTTCATTGAAAAAAACCTATTGCAGTCCAATATGTAGGAGAGGATGACCCCAGGTACTCTAGCTTACATATGTATCACAGAGAAGATGAAGCAATATAGAGATGAATGATAAGAGAGATGAGCAATGTGTACTGGTTCATCCTATTTAAAATTTTTTCTTCTCAGTTTTCTAGCAATCATGCTAGACTGTGAGAGCCCTAATCTCATATTTCTAAAAATGTTGATGTTGTTCATTGTTATATAAATGAGATAGGACTTTAATATGAGGGAAAAATTTTATTTTTGGAAAAATGGAAAGTTTTACTTTGCCCATTTACAGATATTCCCAGTGCATTTCTCAAGTTTGTGTATGACAGAAATTGTTGAATATTTTATATTCTTTAACTTCATCATTTTCTCTCTCTCTCTCTACAGATCACCACACAGAAAAATGACTCTGTTATATAGTTCATTGGTAAGTGAATTTGTTCTCATGGGTATAACAGAACAGCCTAGTCTCCAAATACCCATGTTTTCAGTCTTCTTAATAATGTACATGATAATTACATTGGGAAATTTGACTTTGATCACTCTAATTGTCCTTAATTCATACCTTCACATCCCTATGTACTTATTCCTCTCTAATTTAACATTTATATACTTCTGCTTTCTGTGATTATACAAAAATGCTGATGAACTTCATCCTAAAAAGGAACATTACTTCTTATAGAGATACATGACCCAAGTCTACTTTTTTTCTCTTTCTGTCATTTCTGAATTTTATGTGCTAACATCAATGAGCTATGGTCACTATGTGGCTATTTGCAATCCCTTTTTGTATAACACTGTCACGTCTCCCTCATTGTGTATATATCTTATTCTTGATGAACACTAATATCTGATGGAATTTACTGGTGCCTTGATTCATACTGGTTGCATGCTGAGACTGACCTTCTGAGTAGGAATTTCAATAACTGTTTTCTGTGACCTTCTCCCATTCTTTCAATTCTACTCTACCAGCACATACGTCAATGAATTAGAGCTGTTGATTGCAGGAGGAAAAGACATTATTGTACTCACTGTTATCATCTTCTCATGATTCATCTCATCCATGATCCATTAAATGAAGCCCAGTGAGAGCAGACACAAAAGCTTCATTACCTGCATATCCCATATACTTCAGCTTCTCTGTTCTTTGGATCAAGTGAATTTATGTATCTCAAATCCTCTTTAGCAGTTTCAATGGATGAGTGAAAAATATACCCCATATTTTATACTATTGTGGTTCCCATGGTGATCCCATTAATCTATAGCTTGAGGAGAAAAGATGTTACAGTAGTTCTGATAAAAATCCTAAGAAGAGCAATTCTTTCATCAGAGATATAATTTCTATATGAACTGTAGTTAAATGACAGAGAGGTTTTCTGTGTTTCATATATTTTATTTCAAGATTCTTATTATTTGTTTTACTGGGGGATAAAAATTTGAATTACTTTTGTTCATATATTCATTTTCATAGTATGTATTTTTAGATTAGATGTATATATTTACTTCTATCATTACAATAATATTTTCTCTCTGTGTTCACTCTCTCTCTCCCCCTCTCTCTCACTCTCTCTCTATGTATCTCTCTCCCTCTCTCTCTGTGTTTTTATTATAAACTTAGAATGCTAGTTGTAGCCAGTACTCTTCTCTTTTCCAAAGATCCCAGTTATAGAATTCAGATTACTGGACTCAGGTGACAAGAGTCTTTAGCTGAGATTTTCTTTTACAACATCATATCACTCAGCTACAAAACTCTTGAAACAAATTTTAGATTATAAAGAAACAGGTCTAGTAAACAAAGAAAGTAGAAATTTACTTCAATTTTGCTTTGGTGAACTGTGTGTGTGTGTGCTAATTTATTTAATTAATTAAATCTCTATATATGCTAATATATATTAGATAGCAGTATATTAAAATTCAGATAGGTGTAAAAATGTCTGTGTCTATAAAAAAAGATGTATTTTGTGTTCTTATTCCTGAATCCTCTGAACTATGTAGGATTTATTCTTCCTTCACTCATTGGCCTGACATCCAATGTTACAGTTCAGACACACCAGACATATACACAGGCTTCTATCTATGCATTTGTGATTGTTTTCTAATATCATTTCGATGCGATATCATCTTGTTTCTTGGAAACACATTCCATAAAGTTCATTGTCAGCGTCTGAGATCTGCAGGAGATATTTGTTGATTATAGCATGAGGAGATGCATTTTGATTCATGTACATATTTGCATATTTGATCAATCATTTATATGTAAAATAGAAAAATTATACTATTTTAGTATCTTGTAACAGTTGTTAACAAATTCTAGCAATAGTAATTCACAATCATAAATAAAAACACAAAATAGATATATGTGTTCATTTTCATGTCATAAAGCATACACATGACACATCCGAAGGTCTTGTTAAATTTTTTTTCTGAAGATTGCCTATACTGAAATAATATTCAACAAGGAAACTAATATGTCATTTTTTTTTGAGTCATATATTTTTCTTTTCGTCTCAAGCACTGTGATATTTGTAGTTAAGCTGGATACTAAAATAAGGACCTGATATATTTGCCACACTTTGCAGAAAACCACATATTTAAGCATTGAAATTTCACTCGGTGTGGATGACTGGGTCTCCTTCCTAAGTAAGAATTCAATGGTCCTTAGACATATCACTTACTACAGATATTTCAAATACATTTTTAAAAATTTATTTATTTATTTATTAAAAATTTCCACCTCCTCCCCGCCTCCCTTTTCCCTCCCTCTCCCCACTTCCCATTTCCTCTCTAGTCCTAAGAGCAGTCATGGTTCCCTGTCCCATGGGAAGTCCAAGGTCTTCCCCTCTCCATCCAGGTCTATAAAGGTAAGCATCTAAGCAAAACAGGCTCCCATCAAGTCAGTCCATGCAGTAGAATCGAAACCCAGCGCCATTGTCCTTGGCTTCTCAGTCTGTCTTCATTGCCAGCCATATTCAGAGTGTTCAGTTTGATCACATGCGCCATCACTTCCTGTCCCCCTGTCCTTGGTTGAAAGACCACCCAGAGGGTGTCTTAAACACATGGAGACCCTCGCCCAAGAACCAAGTCGAGCCACTGGATGCAAGAACAAGAGGCAATTTTTATTGTTCACACAGGACCTTCGGGTGCCACAGTCACATGGAGAACTGAGCACCCCGGGCTGGGTTTTGGGGCTGATTATATAGGGTTGGGGTAGACAGAAGCAAGGTACAGAAACAGATGCATGGTTACAGGGATCTCATTGGTCAGTTTGAATGAGGCGAGGGGTGAATTTGAGGGCAGGTCCCTTGGTCCCCTGGCCGGGATCAAAGAAACCAGATAATAGCTGACCTGACCCTATCTAAAGCACATATGGTTTTCCCCAAACTTTCTATTCCCCTCCCAGGCCAAGTGTCTGACCATAAATCTCCTGTTTTGCAGCCTGTGAGGCTGCCCTCGCCCTGACCTTCCATTATTTCTATTTGTTTGTGAAAGAGCCTTGCAGAATGGTGTTACTGCAGCTAAAGTGGGTTGGGGTCTTCCAGGTGAGCTCCCGTTAGATGAGTTCCAGTGTCTCAGTGGGTGGACGCACCCTTCGTGGTCCTGACTTCCTTGCTCATGTTCTCCCTTCTTCTGCTCCTCATTTGAACCATGGGAGCTAAGTCCAGTGCTTCAGTGTGGGTCTCTGCCACGGACCAGCTCAGGGGAGTCACTCAGACCATGGGAGAAGCAGGGTCTTGGTAACAGGAAGACACAAGTTCGGCGACTGACAGACAGACACAACACACAAGAGAGTGGTTGGAATCTGCTGCAATTTTACTAAAATTCAAGCATCATTTTCATGAAATTACAGAAGGAAGTTGGCAGACACAAAAGCTTCCATAAAAAATGATTACAGGCAGTTGATTATTTTCAGCAAGTCTTGAGGTCAAGGCCAGGTGGGCAGAGCTTTTCTTTGAAATTTATCTCACACCATTAACCTACTGTGCTTTCTCACGGCCCTAAATCATATCTGCCCTCAAGGTAACCCAAATACCCTTCTTCAGGATTCCGCCCCCAGGGTTTGCTCCAATATTGAATGGCTGGCTTCATGTTGTCAAGAATAGCCTGCCTTTCTTTCCTATCTAAAATGTATCCTGGGTTTCTCATTCTGGCTAGCCTCTCCATAAATGTTAACTCATGCCATTCCATACGTTTTTCTTCATAATTTATACATTTATACATCTACTACCATCATTAGCTCTTTTTTTTCTAGGGTATCCATAAACTCACCCAAAGAGCAAGCCAGAGTCTTAATCATAGTATTAGTGGCCTGAATCAAGGGAGGGGACTGATGCATCAGTTCCTCTGCATTCAAGGAGCCTGTGGGAATGTTTCCTGGTTCCTTGAACAGATTAGATTTTTGTCAAGAGAAAAGTATAACAGAAGAAGAAGATAGCAGAGCCAACACAAGAAACCATCACCAGTAACAAAGTGAACGACGTCATTGAGGCTGATCAGGCACCACAACTCGAGACTGCCAGGGAGCCATTGGGGGTCCAAGCTCCAGGAAGCATGAGCCCTTCATTTCGAGATGGCCACCACCTGAGAGGCATTTTGTCTCACAGGTGAAACAGCCGTGGATGTGGCAGTTCAATGTCTCTATCTCCATCCATCGCCAGATGAAGGTTCTGTGGTGATATGCAAGATATTCATCAGTGTGGTTATGGGACAAGGCCAGTTCAGGCGTCCTCTCCTCTACTGTGCAAGGAACAATCTGGGGACCTCTCCTTGGACCTGGGAACCCCTCTAGAATCAAGTCTCTTGCAAACCCTAAAATGGCTCCCTTAATTAAGATATTTATTTCCCTACTCCCATATCCACCCTTCCTCCATCCCACCCATCCCATTCCCCGAAGTTTTCCCCAAACCTCCCCTTCTCCCCTCTCTCTACCCATCTCCGCCGACAACCACCCCCACCCTCCACCCCTGTGAACCCAAGTTTTGCCTGGCAATCTTGTCAACTTCCAATATCCAGGAAAATAATGATATGATTTTCTTTAGGTTCACCTTCTTATTTACCTTCTCTAGAATCACAAATTATAGGCTCGAAGTCCTTTAATTATGGCTAGAATCCACTTATGAGGGAGTACATATCATATTCCTCTTTTTGGCTCTGGGTAACCTCACTCAGTAAAGCGTTTTCTATTTCCATTCATTTGCATGCAAAATTCAAGATGTCATTGTTTTTTATTGCTGAGTAAAACTCTAATGTATATATGTTCCACACCTTTTTTAACCATTCTTCTCTTGAGGGCCACCTAGGTTGTTTCCATGTTCTGGCTATTACAAATAGTGCAGCTATGATCATAGTTGAACAAATACTTTTGTAGTATGAAAGGGCATCTCTTGGGTATATTCCCAAGAGTGGAACTGCTGAGTCTTGAGGGAGGTTGACTCCCAGTTTCCTGAGAAACCGCCACACTGATTTCCACAGTGGCTACACAAGTTTGCATTCCCACCAACAATGGATGAGTGTTCCCTTTACTCCACATCCTCTCCAGCATAAGCAATAATTGGTGTTTTTGATTTTAGCTATTCTGACAGGTGTAAGATGGTATCTCAATGTTGTTCTGATTTGCATTTCCCTGATTGCTAAGGAGGTTGAGCATGACCTTAAGTGTCTTTTGGCCATTCAAAGCTCTTCTGTTGAGAATTCTCTGTTCAGTTCAGTATCCCATTTTTTAATTGGGTTAATTAGAGTTTTAGCGTCTAGTTTCTTGAGTTCTTTGTATACTTTGGAGATCAGACCTTTGTCTGATGAGGGGTTGGTGAAGATTTTCTCCCAGTCAGAAGGTAGCCTTTTTTGTCTTACTGACAGTGTCCTTTGCATTACAGAAGCTTCTCAGTTTCTGGAGGTTCCATTTATTCATTGTTTCTCTTATTGTCTGTGCTACTGGGGTTCTACCTAGGAAGTAGTCTCCTGTGCCCATGTCTTGTAGACTACTTCCCATTTTCTCTTCTATCAGGTTCAAAGTGATCAGATTAATATTGAGGTCTTGAATCCATTTGGACTTGAGTTTTGTGCATGGTGATAGATATGGATCTACTTTCATTCTTCTACAGGTTGACATCAAGTTATGCCAGCACCATTTGTTAAAGATGCTTTCTTTCTTCCATTGTATACTTTTAACGCCCTTGTCAAAAATCAGGTGATCATAGGTTTGTGGGTTATTATCTGGGTCTTCTATTCGATTCCATGGGTTGACTTCTCTGTTTTTATGCCAATATCAAGCTGTTTTCAATACTGTAGCTCTGTAATAGAATTTGAAGTCAGGGAAGGTAATGCCTCCAGAAGTTCCTTTATTGTATAAGATTGTTTTGGCTATCCTGGGTTTTTTGTTTTTCCATATAAACTTGATTATTGTTCTCTCAAGGTCTGTGAAGAATTTTGATGAGGATTGCATTGAATCTATAGCTTGCCTTTGGTAGAATTGCTATTATTACTATATTGATCCTCCCAATCCAAGTGCAAGAGAGATCCTTCAATTTTCTGGTATTCTCTTCCATTTCTTTCTTCAAAGACTTAAAGTTCTTGTCAAATAGGTCTTTTACTTCCTTGGTTAGAGTTACCCCAAGATATTTTATGCTGTTTGTGGCTATCGTGAAAGGTGATGCTTCTCTGATTTCCTTCTCTGCTTCTTCATCCTTTGTGTATAGGAGGGCAATCGATATTTTGGAGTTGATCTTGTATTCTGCAATCTTACTAAAGGTGTTTATCTGCTCTAGGAGTTCTTTGGTAGAGTTTTTGGGGTGGCTTATGTACACTATCCTATCATCTGCAAATAACAAAAGTTTGACGTCTTCCTTTCCTATTTGAATCCCCTTGGTCCCCTTATGTTGCCTTATTGCTCTTGCCAGAACTTCAAGCACTATATTGAAGAGGTATGGAGAGAGTGGACAGCCTTGTCGTGTTCCTGATTTTAGTGGGATGGCTTTGAGTTTCTCTCCATTTAATTTGATGTTAACTGTCGGCTTGTTGTAAATAGCTTTATTATATTTAGGTTTGATCCTTGTATCCCTAATCTCTCCAACACCTTTATTATAAAGGGGTGTTGAATTTTGTGAAATTCTTTTTCAGGAGCTAATGAAATGATCATATGTTTTTTCCCTTCAGTTTATTTAAATGATGGATTAAATTGATAGATTTGTGTATGTTGAACCAGCCCTGCATCTCTGGGATGAAGCCTACTTGGTCATAATGGACAATTTTTCTAATATGTTCTTGAATTCGGTTGCCAGTATTTTACTGAAAATTTTTGCATCGAAGTTCGTGAGTATGATTGGCCTGCAATTCGCTTTTCTGGTTTTGTCTTTGTGTGGTTTTGGTATCAGGGTTACTGTAGCTTCATAAAAAGAGTTTGGCCTTGACTCTTCTGTTTCTATGTTGTGAAATACATTAAGGAATATAGGTAGTAGCTCTTCTTTAATGTTCTGGTAGAATTCTGCATTGAAAGCTTCTGGTCCTGGACTTTTTTTGGTAGGGAGGTTTTTGATAATGGCTTCTAATTCTTTGTGACTAACAGGTCTTTTTAGGTTGTTCAACTGGTCTTGGTTCAACTTAGGTATATGGTCCTTATCTAAAAAAATGTCCATTTCTTTTACATTTTCCAATTTTGTGACATACAGGCTTTTGTAGTAAGATCTAATGATTCTCTGAATTTCCTCTGTGTGTGGTTATGTCCCCCTTTTCATTTCTGATCTTATTAATTTGAGTGTTCACTCATTGACATTTGATTAGTTTGGATAGGGGTTTGTCAATCATGTTGATTTCACTAAGAACCAGCTTTTTGTTTTATTGATTCTTTGGATTGTTTTCTGTGTTTCTATTTTGTTGATTTCAGCCCTCAGTTTGATTATTTCCAGTCTTCTACTCCTCCTGAGTGAGTCTGCTTCTTTTTTTTTCTAGAGCTTTCAGGTGTGCTGTTAAGTCTCCAATGTGTGCTTTCTCCATTTTCTTTAATTGGGCACTTAGTGCTATGAATTTTCCTCTTAGCACTGCTTTCATAGTGTCCCATAGGTTTGAGTGTGTTGTGTCTTTATTTTCATTAAATTCAAGGAAGACTTTAATCTCTTTATTTCTTCCATGACCCAGGGGTGACTCAGTTATTGGCAGTTCAGCTTCCACGAGTTTGTTGGCTTTCTGGGGTTTGCATTGTTGTTGAATTCTAACTTTAATCCATGGTGATCTGACAAGGTACAGGTGGCTATTAATTTTTTTTTGTATCTGTGGAAGTTTGCTTTTTTACTGAGTATGTGATCAATTCTTGAGAAGGTTCCATGAGCTGCAGAGAAGAAGGTATATTCTTTCCTATTTGGGTTGGATATTCTATAAATGTCTGTTAAGTCCATTTGATTCATTACCTATATTAATTCTCTTTTTTCTCTCATATGTTTCTGTCTGATTGACCTGTCAATTGGTGAAAGATGTGTGTTGACGTCTCCAACTATTAGTGTATGTGGTTTGGTGACTGCCTTGAGTTCTAGAAGTGTTTCTTTTTTTTTCTTTTTTTTAAAGTTTATTAAATTATAAAAGTTTCCATTTCCGCCCCTCCTCCCAACACCCTCCCACTTCCCCCACTCCCTCTTCTCCTCCCTCTCCATCCCTAAGGGTAGTCAGGGTTTCCTGCCCTGTGGGAAGTTCAAGTTCCTCCCCCCTCCCTCCAGGTCCAGGAAGGTGAGTATCCAAACAGACTGGATCCCAAAAGTCCAGTATATGCAGAGGAAACAAGTCCCAGTGTCATTGTCAATGGCTTTTCAGAAAGACTCTGGACCAGCCACATCCAGAGAATCCGGCCACATTCAGAGAATCTGGTTAGATCATGTGCTCGTTCAGTTCCAGTCCAGCTGGCCTTGGTGAACTCTCATTAGATCAGTCCCCTTGTATCAGTGGGTGATGGCGCCCATCGCAGTCTTTTTCATAAGTGGGTGCCTTTATATTAGGGGCATAGATATTCAGAATTGAGACTTCTTCCAGATAAATTGTTCCTTTTATGAGTATGAAATGTCCATCTCCATCTCTTCTGATTGATTTTAATTTGAAGTAAATTTTGTTAGAAATTAGAATGACCAGACCTGCTTGTTTCTTATGTACATTTTCTTGAAAAACCTGTTCCCAACCCTTTACTCTGAGTAGATGTCTGTCTTTGTGGTTGAGGTGTGTTTCTTGTAAACAGCAGAATTTTGGATCCTGTTTTCGTATTCAATCTCTTAGTCTGTGCCTTTTTATAGGTGAATTGAGTCCATTGATATTAAATGACATTAATGACCAGTGGTTGTTGACTCCGGTTATTTATTTATTTATTTATTTTTTTGGAGGTAGTAGAGTTTGTGTGTTTACCTTCTTTGAGTTGTGCTTGTGAAGGGTTGCTAGATGTCTGAGTTATTGTAGACATTGTTGGCAATGTTGGATTTTTTGGGTTGTGATTTTCCTTCTATTACTTTTTGTAAGGCTGGATTTGTGGCTATGTATTGTTTAAATTTGTTTTTATCCTGCATATTTTGTTTTCTCCATTGATAATAAATGATAGCTTGACTGGGTATAGTAGTCTGTGCTTGCATCCATGGTCTCTTAGTTTCTGCAGCACCTCTATCCAGGACCTTCTGGCTTTCATGGTTTCTATAGAGAAGTCTGGTGGAAGTCTGATAGGTTTACCTTTATAAGTTACATGACCTTTTTCTTTTGCAGCTCTTAATAATCTTTCTTTAATCTGTATGTTTTGTGTTTTGATTATTATATGGCGAGGGGATTTTTTTTATCCAGTCTGTTCGGTGTTTTTTTTTTCCCTCAGAGCTTATTAAAATACAAAAGTCTCCATTTCCGCCCGTCCTCCCAACACCCTCCAACTTCCCCCACTCCCTCCCCTCCTCCCTCTCCATCCCCAATAGCAGTCAAAGTCTGGATTATGTGCTTGCTCAGTCCCAGACAACTGACCTTGGTGAACTCTCATTAGATCAGTCCCCTTGTATCAGTGGGTGATAACACCCCTCGTGGTCCCGATCTCCTTTCTCATGTTCTTCCTCCTTCTGCTCCTCATTTGAACCTTGGGGGACTCCATCCGGTGATCCAATGTGGGTCTCCGTCTGTATCGCCATCCATCATCGGATGAAAGTTCCCTCTGATCTTGCGTTCCTTGTTCACGTTCTCTTTCCTTCTGCTTCTCGTTTGGACCTAGGGAGTTAAGTCCAGTGTTCCAATGTGAGTCTCCGTCTCCATCTCCATCCATCACCAGCTGAAGGATCTATGGTGATAAGCAAAATATACATCAGCATGGTTATGGGCCAAAGCCAATTCAGGCACCCTCTCCTCTATCCAGAGAACAATCTGGGGATCTCTCCTTGGACCTGGGATCCCATTTATAATCAAGTCTCTAGTAAACCCTAAACTGACTCCCTTAGTAGAGAAATATTCTTCCCTGATCCCATATCTATCCTTCCTCCCTCCCCCGCTCTCAGTCCCCCGAGCATTCCCCATTCCTCCCCTGCTCCCTTCTCTCTAACCCTCTCCCCTCCCAGCAACCCTCCCACCCCCCCAAGCACCCGAGGTTACCTGGGACTCTTGTCTATTTCCAATCTCCAGGAGGAAAACTACCTGAAATTTCTTCAGGTTCACCCTCCTATCCAGCTTCTCTAGGATCACTAATAATAGGCTCAAAGACCTTTAATTATGGCTAGAATCCATTTTTGAGTGAATACATACCATATTCCTCTTTTTGGGTCTGGCTTACCTGACTCAGTAAAGCGTTTTCTGGGTTTTTTTTATTTATTATTTTTTTTATTTTATTTTTATTTTTTTTATTTAATTTTTACTGGGAACCCCTCTATAATCAAGTCTCCTGCAAACCCTAAAATGGCTCCCTTAGCTGAGATATAAACCTCTCTGCTCCCACAGCCATCCTTCCTCCCTCCCTCCCTCGCATTCCCCCAAGCCATCCCCAATCCTCCCCCTCTCCCCTTTCCCTGAACATCTTCCCTTACTACCACTCCCCTACCCCCCATGCACCCGAGTTTGCCTGACAATCTTGCCTAGTTCCACTATCCAGGGGGATAACTATATGATTTTCTTCAGGTTCACCTTTTTATTTAACTTCTCTAGGATCACAAATTATAGACTCAAAGACCTTTAACTATGGCTAGAAACCACTTATGAGTGAGTACATACCATATTCCTCTTTTTGGGTCTGGGTTACCTCACTCAGTAAAGCGTTTTCTATTTCCACCCATTTGCATGCAAAATTCAAGATGTCATTGTTTTTTACCATTGTGTAAAACTCTAATGTATATATGTTCCACACCTTCTTTAACCATTCTTCTATTGAAGGCCACCTAGGTTGTTTCCATGTCCTGGCTATTACAAATAGTGCTGCTATGAACATAGTTGAACAAATACTTTTGTAGTATGATAGGGCATCTCTTGGGTATATTCCCAAGAGTGGAATTGCTGGGTCCTGAGGGAGGTTGACTCCCAGTTTCCTGAGAAACCGCCACACTGATTTCCACAGTGGCTGCACAAGTTTGCATTCCCACCAACAATGGATGAGTGTTCCCCTCACTCCACATCCTCTCCAGCATAGGCTATCGTTGGTGTTTTTGACTTTAGCTATTCTGACAGGTGTAAGATGGTATCTCAAAGTGGTTTTGATTTGCATTTCCCTGATCGCTAAGGAGGTTGAGCATGACCTTAAGTGTCTTCTGGTCATTCGAAGTTCATCTGTTGTGAATTCTCTGTTCAGTTCAGTACCCCATTTTTTAATTGGGTCT
Organism: Myodes glareolus; assembly: GCF_982192425.1. NCBI lineage: Eukaryota > Metazoa > Chordata > Mammalia > Rodentia > Cricetidae > Myodes > Myodes glareolus. The sequence goes on from NC_142029.1 coordinate 66,963,653, forward strand.
ATTCAGTGTTCTGTATGCTTCTTGAACCTTCATAGGAATATCGTTCTTTAGGTTGGGAAAGTATTCTTCTATAATTTTGTTGAATATATTTTCTGGGCCTTTGATCTGCAATTCTCCTTCTTCTACCCCTATTATTCTTAGGTTTGCGATTTTTATTGTGTCCCAGATTTCTTGAACGTTTTGTGATGAGAATTTGTTAGATTTGCTGTTTTCTTTGATCAGAGTGTTTATTTTCTCTATGGTGTGTTCAGAATCTGAGATTTGATCATCTATCTCTTGTATTCTATTGGTTATGCTTGTTTCTGTGTCCTCTGTTCATTTACCTAGATTTACCTTGTCCTGCTGGCCCTCGGTTTGTGTTTTCTTCATTGTCTCCATTTTAATCTTCAATTCTTGAACTGTTTCCATTACCTGTTTGATTGTCTTTTCTTAGTTTCCCAGGGTATCATTTACAGATTTGCCCATTTCTTCAAGCTTTTTGTTATACTTCTTATCCATTTCTTTATGGGAGTTATTCATATCCTGTTTAAGGGACTTTATCACTTTCATAATAAAACTTTTTTTTCCACTTCTTCTGGATTAGGATGTTCAAGTCCTTCTGTTGTAAGATCACTGAGATCTGGTGATTTCATGTTATTTTTCAGATTGTTGGAGGAATTCTTGCCTTGGCGCCTGTCCATCTCTTCCTTCAAATGCTCTCCAATAGATCTTCGGGTACAGTGTCAGGTTCCCTTGTTGGTGAGGGACCTCACTGACAATAGGCCTACCTTGCTTCAGGCAGGCTATTGAAACACAGGATCTCCCTCCTATCTGGTTGCACTCACCACCTCATCCCAGTGCCCAAACAGGCTGAGCTGGGGGATTTTATGGCCCTGATGAAGGGAGGGAGAAGAGAAAGGGTTCCTGGGTGAAAGCTGTGGTGGGATAGGAGGAGAGAGTGCATAGCAGGGTGGAGCAGCTCCTGCAGAATGACCAGGGAGTTAAGGGTGTCTGGGAATGTCTGTTCTCCATCCATGGGTCAGGATCACATTCACCCCTCTGATGGATCTTCTGCTACAGGATCAGTGCCTCAAATACATTTCTTCACCTGATAGAGTGTGGAGAGAAATTTGTTGTTCCTCTGAGGTTCTATACCCTTCATAAGCTGCTATAAAACTTTCACTGTAATTATCTGGTAGCTTAAACCATAGATTATGACAGAGTCTTTTTCAGTAAGGCAAAACTCAAACTGTTATCAAACAACACTCTTTGAACTAGTTCACACACACACACACACAAACACACAAAATTATTCTTCAAATTGAAGTTTTCATGATTAGTTTTTAGAACCACTGTGAATTTACATGTTACAGTATAATGACAGGAATTTGAAGTGGCATGATATACTTGTGGGAGCATTTGTAATGAATATTTAGTGCTGGATAAAGAGGTAATCAAGCAAGCTAATCATATTTTTCTTTATTTATTTCTTTATTCTTCCTCTATAGTGGGAAATTTCCCTAGTCACACATATTTTTTTTTCTGCAAAATACCTATATTACTGATCTACGAGTCCCTAAAGCCAAAGTGTATTTGGGAGTTAGAAACACAAATTTATTTATTTTTATTTGGTAATAATAATATTATTATTACCAAAACTTTTCCACTCCATTAAACGATATTGTCACATGACCACATCTAGGAAAAAAATTCTCTACCTAACTCTTTGTAAAAAGAATTGTTTTTGTTATGATGAACAAAGTGGTTTGTTTTGCAATTTCATTCACGTATATAATTCACTCTTTTAATTATTATTACTTTATTTTATTACTTAAAAGGTACCAATCCAAATTCCCACTTCCTCCCCTTCTGCACTTCATCCACACACCTTCACCCCAACCCCCTCCAATCTTAAGACAGGGCAAAGCACAATGCCCTGTGGAAAGTCTAAGGCCCTCCCCACTACATCCAGATTGAGCAAGGTATACATCCAAATAAAATAGAATCCGAAAAAGCCAGTATATGCAGTAGAGGCAAATCCCAGTTCCCAACGGTCAACTACATTCAGAAGGACTAGTTTGATCCCATGCTCATTCATTCCCAGTCCAGTTAGAGTTGGTGAACTCCCATTAGCTCAGGCAGATTGTATCAGTAGGTGAATTCTTTATGGGCTTGACTTCTTTGCTCATACTCTCCCTCCTTCTCTTCTTCAACTGGATCTTGGGAGCTCAGTCCAGTGCTCCTATGTGTGTCTCTGTGTTTGTTTCCCTCTGATGTTGGACAAACGTTCTATGGTAATATTTAAGATAGTCATCAGTCTGACTACAGGGCAAGACTATTCAGGCACCCTCTCCTCTATTGCTTAGGATCTTAGCTGGAGTCATCCTTGTGGGTTCCTGGGAATTTTTCAATCAAGATATATCATTCCTTGCTTTCCTATCTGTTATTCCTCCATCTCAACTATCCCAATCACTCAAGCTCTTCCCAACCCTCCCCTTCTCCCCTCTCCTCCCATAATTCCCTTCCTTCTATGCCACATACCCATGCTCCCAAATTTTGTCAGGCAATCTTATCTGCTTCCAATTTCCAGGAGGATCTGTGTGTGTGTGTGTGTGTGTGTGTGTGTGTGTGTGTGTGTGTGTATGTGTGTTTACTTTATTGCTTAGCTTCTTTAGGATCATGAACTATAGGCTCAATATCCTTTGCTTATGGGTAGTATCCACTAATAATTGAAGATGTATCAAATTCATATTTTTGGCTATGGGTTATCTCACTCAGGGTAGTGTTTTCTAATTCTATCCAATTGTATGCAGAATTCATGATGTCATTGTTTTTAACCATTGAGTAGTACTCTAATGTGTAGATGTGCCACACTATTTTTATCCATTCTTCCTTTGATGGGCATCTAGGTTGTTTCCAGGTTCTGGCTATTACAAAAATGCTGCTATGAACACATTTGAACAAATTCTTTTGTATTAAGATTGAGCATCTTTTGAATATATTCTCAAGAGTAGTATTGTTGGATCCTGAGGTAGGTTGACTCTCAATATTCTGAGAAACTGCTACACTGATTTCCAAAGTGGTTGCATAAGTTTGCATTCCCACAAGCAATGGATGAGTGTTCCCATTACTCCACATCCTTTCCAGCAGAAGCTATCACTAGCGTTTTTGATTTTAGCCATTCTGACAGTGTAAGATGATATCACAAAATTGTTTTGATTTGCATTTCCCTGATAACTAAGGAAGTTGAACTGATCAAGTAGGCTTCATCCCAGAGATGCAGGGCTGGTTCAACATACATATTCTATCAATTTAATCTACCATATAAATAAACTGAAAGAGAAAAAAACATATAATCATTTCATTAGATGCCGAAAAGCATTTCACAAAATTCAACACCCCTTCATGATAAAGGTATTGGAGAGATTAGGGATACAAGAATCATATCTAAATATAATAAAAGCAATATACAGCAAGCCAACAGCTAGCAGAAAATTAAATGAGAGAAACGCAAAGTGATTTCTCTAAAATCAGGAACAGGACAAGTCTGTCTATTTTCTCCATATCTCTTCAACATAGTTCTTGAAGTCCTAGCAATAGCAATAAGACAACACAAGGTGTTCAAGTGATTCAAATTGGAAAGTAAGAAGTCAAACTTTCGTTATTATCAGATGATATGATAGTGTACATAAGTGCCCCCAAAACTCTATCAGAGAATTCCTACACTAATAAATATCTTCAGTGATATGACAGGATACAAAATAAACTAAAAAAAATCAGTATCCTTCCTATACACAAAGGATAAAGAAGCTAAGAGAGAAATCAGAGAAACATCACCTTTCATGATAGCCACAAATAGCATAAATACCTTGGGGTAACACTAACCAAGGAAGTAAAAGATCTTTTTGATAAGGACTTTAAGTCTCTGAAGAAAGAAATTGAAGAGGATACCAAAAAATGGAAAGATCTCCCACGGTCTTAGGTAGAAAAAGATCAAATTATTAAAAATGGCAATACTACCAAAAGCAATCTATAGATTCAATGTAATACCCATTAAAATCCAAACATAATCTGTCACAGACCTTGAAAGAACAACAATCAACTTCATATGTAAAAAACAAAAAATCCAGGATAGCAGAAACAATCCTATACAATAAAGGAATTTCTGGAGGCCTTACCATCTCTGACATCAAGTTCTATCACAGAATTACAGTGATCAAAACAGCTTGGTATTGACATAAAACCTGAGATGTTGACCAATGGAATTGAACACCCAGATATTAATCCACACACCTAAAATCTACACACAAAGAAGCTAATATTATACAATGGAAAAAATAAAGCATCTTCAACAAATGGTGCTGGCATAAATGGATGTCAATGTGTAGAAGAATGAAAATAGATCCATGTCTATGATCATGCACAAAACTCAAGTCCAAATGGATTAAAGACTTCTATTGGTCTCAACCTGATAGAGGAGAAAATGGGCAGTAGTCTTCAATGCATGGGCACAGAAGACCACTTTTTAAGTATAACCCTGTTATACTTATAGCACAGACAATAAAAGCAACAATGAATAAATGGGACCCCCTGAAACTGAGAAGCTTCTGTAAAGAAAAGGACACAGTCAATAAGACAAAAAGGCAACCTACTGAGTGGGAAAAGATCTTTAGCATCTCCACATCAGACAAAGGACTGATCTCCAAGAAATTCTAAGTAACACAATTAAAAAAATGGTGTACTAAACTAAACAGAGATTCTCAACAAAAGAATTTCAAATGGTCATAAGATACATAAGGATATATAATGTTTTCTAATTTATATCTTTCCTATCTACTGACATCTCTTTAGTATTCTTATCCTCATTCAACTCCTTTCTTTACCATAATTTTTCTCAGATTCACGACTTTGCCTTGTTGTTTTTGAGACATATTATATTTAAAGAGGGACAATTGTATGTTCCTTAGATAGGCAATATCCATCATATCCTGGTGGGGTTGCCTGATTATGCACAATTATAGGAACAGCTTATCCATCTCCCACAATCTCTTTTTATCAAATTGTTTATCATAAAGAACAGTGTTTTCTGATTCTGCTTCCATGCCTGCTGATGGGAAGTTTTTGTGAAGATTCAGTTCCACTGTCATCATATGTTATGAGTTTGTAGTTGCAGTAGATATAACTTATCCAGAATGTAACATTTCACTGTCCTCTCCCATATAATCTGGCTCAAAAATTATGCTTGCTTTCTCTTCCTCAGTGTTCCCAGTGCCTTAGATAAATTGGCATGAATATGTTCTGTGCATTCACATAATGAGAACAAAAATAAAACAAGGAAGAAAACAGAGCAACTACATATATATATATATATATATATATATATATGCATCTGTCATTAAGAATATTTTATATGTACAAAGTTAATCTCACTTTAAATATAAAACAAGGATAACATCCATTTATAATATTCATTCATTGGCCCAATGAGAAAAACCTTACCAATTTATAACACATCATTCCTCATTCAGTAATATCTGGTGTCGAAATATTCTATTCTGCTCATTGATTTTTAAAACATACTTTCAATTTGGGGTATTTTCTTATTTATTGAAAATAGATTCACTTCTTTTGCATTACTTGCCAACCAGTTCTTTTCTTTTACAATGCTTTCCTCTCCCTCCACTCCTCACTATTTCCCCACACATTCCCTCTCACCTGGATCCACCCCACATTGGTTTCTTCAGAGAACAGCAGGCCTTCAAGAGACAATATCAAACAGGACTAAACAAGATATAATAAGACAAGGTGAAAGCTCTCATATATGAGATGGACAAGATAACCCAATAGGATGAAAAGAGTCTTAAGAGCAGGCAAAGGAATCAGAGATACACTTCTTGCTTCTGTCAGGAGTTCCACAAAACACCAAGGCAACAGCCATAACATACACACAGAAGACCAGGTGCAGACCCGTGCAAGCCCTGTACTTGCTGCTTCTGGCTCTGTGAGCCCATAGGATCCCTGTGGAGGTGATTTAGTCAGTCATATACTCCTGGTTCTTACATCCCCTATGATGTTCTCAGTCTTTTCCCAACCTATGATAAATTAATCTAGACAAAACCCTTTCATAAGTACAATAACACTTGTACTCATAGATGATATTTCATTATTTCTCATATAAAGAGGATAATTTTATCTAATTCGTTTTGACTTTTCCATACATAGAAAGAAACCAATAAATATATGCTTAACTTATAATCCTTATTTTACAAAGAATAATCTAGGTGCCTACATATTAAATAAATTTTCCGAACTCTCATATAAGGGAAGTGTGGGGTAGAGATAAAAAAAAAAAAACAAAAAACAAAAAACTCTCCAGCACTTTTGTTTCCATTTTTTTCCTAAGGCAAGCATATACATAAACTTATGCTAACCATGTCATTTTTAAGTTTAGAAACATAAAAAACAGTATCAAGAAATGGAAAAAGATAGATGAGATACCACCCATCAGAAGAAATTTTGAGTGAGATGGAGAAATAGGTTTAGGGGTAGCACACTGACATAATGTATGTAAGATCTTAGGATTCCTTCTCAGAATAATATATAATGATTTGTAATGGTTGTAGAAACATCAAGAGACATTAATATCTGGGGTATTTAGCTGAGCTCCTTGAACAGTTTTTCGTAAAACAGTGAGAAAGAATGAAGGTAATTTCTACAGTATTGCTCCACTTTAAGTGGAGGAATAGGACTGGTAAACACATAAATAATTGATTTCCCTGAAGAGATGAAGATGATTAAGTGATAGAAGTTCAATATCACCTTAAGCAGAAGGGCTGTATGATCCACAGAGAAAAGGACATGCAAATAAAGGCAAATCATGTTTTAACCAGCACATGCACACTCATTTCCTTTTCATCTTTAAGAACTGCTCACTTGGAGAAGTTAGAGACAGCTTCTATTCTTCAAGTGCATCATAAATTTTTTTTGAAAGTAATTTTATTAAATTATAAAAGTTTCCATTTCCGCCCCTCTTCCCAACACCCTCCCAATCCCCCCCCTTCTCCTCCTCCCTCTTTGTCCCTAAGGGCAGTCAGGGTTTCCAGCCCTGTGGGAAGTTCAAGTTCGTCCCCCCTCCCTCCAGGTCCAGGAAGGTGAGTATCCAAACAGACTGGATCCTAAAAATCCAGTATATGCAGAGGAAACTAGTCCCAGTGTCATTGTCCATGGCTTCTCAGAAAGACTCCGGGCCAGCCACATTCAGAGAATCTGGTTGGATCACGTGCTCGTTCAGTCGCAGTCCAACTGCCCTTGGTGAACTCTCATTAGATCCGACCCCTTGTATCAGTGGGTGATAGCATCCCTCGCAGTCCTTCGTCATTTTCTTCGTCCTTCTGCTCCTCAATTGGACCTTGGGGGGCTCAGTCCGGTGCTCCAATGTGGGTCTCCGTCTGTATCGCCATCCATCGTCAGATGAAGGATCTATGGTGATAAGCAAAATATTCATCAGTATGGTTATGGGCCAAGGCCGGTTCAGGCACCCTCTCCTCTGTCCAGAGAACAATCTGGGGATCTCTCCTTGGACCTGGGATCCCATATATAATCAAGTTTCCTATAAATCCTAAAATGACTCCCTTAGTTGAAATATAATCTTCCCTGATCCCATATTCATCCTTCCTCCCTTCCCCCTATCCCGGTCAACCGAGCTTTCTCCATTCCTCCCCTACTCCCTTCTCTCTAACCCTCTCCCCTTCCAACAACATTCCCACCCCCCCCCCCCATGCACCTAAGGTTAACTGGGACTCTTGACTATTTCCTACCGCCTGGCGGATAGCTAAACAATCTTCATCAGGTTCGTCTTCTTATTTAGCTTCTCTAGGATCACGAATAATAGGCTCAAAGAACTTTAAATTATGGTTAGAATCCACTTATGAGTGAATACATACCGTGTTCCTCTTTTTGGGTCTGGCTTACCTCACTCAGTAAAGCGTTTTCTATGTCCATCCATTTGCATGCAAAATTCAAGATGTCATTATTTTTTACCGCTGAGTAAAACTCTAATGTGTATATGTTCCACACCTTTTTTAACCATTCTTCTATTGAGGGGCACCTAGGCTGTTTCCAGGTTCTGGCTATTACAAATAGTGCTGCTATGAACATAGTTGAACAAATGCTTTTGTAGTATGCTAGGGAATCTCTAGGGTATATTCCCAAGAGTGGAATTGCTGGGTCCTGAGGGAGGTTGACTCCCAGTTTCCTGAGAAACCGCCACACTGATTTCCACAGTGGCTGCAGAAGTTTGCATTCCCACCAACAATGGATGACTGTTCCCCTCTCCCCACATTCTCTCCAGCATAGGCTATCATTGGTGTTTTTGACTTTAGCTATTCTGACAGGTGTAAGATGGTATCTCAAAGTGGTTTTGATTTGCATTTCCCTGATCGCTAAGGAGGTTGAGCATGACCTTAAGTGTCTTCTGGCCATTCGAAGTTCATCTGTTGTGAATTCTCTGTTCAGTTCAGTACCCCATTTTTTAATTGGGTTAATTAGAGTTTTAGTGCCTAGTTTCTTGAGTTCTTTGTATATTTTGGAGATCAGACCTCTGTCTGATGAGGGGTTGGTGAAGATCTTCTCCCAGTCAGAAGGCAGCCTTTTTGTCTTACTGACAGTGTCCTTTGCTTTACAGAAGCTTCTCAGTTTCAGTAGATCCCATTTATTCATTGTTTCTCTTATTGTCTGTGCTGCTGGGGTCCTACTTAGGAAGAGGCCTCCTGTGCCTATATCTTGTAGACTACTTCCCACTTTCTCTTCTATCAGGTTCAAAGTGGACGGATTAATGTTGATGTCTTTAATCCATTTGGACCTGAGTTTTGTGCATGGTGATAGGTATGGATCTACTTTCATCCTTCTACAGGTTGACATCCAGTTATGCCAGCACCATTTGTTAAAGATGCTTTCCTTCTTCCATTTTATACCTTTAGCTCCCTTGTCAAAAATTAGGTGCTCACAGGTTTGTGGGTTAATAGCCGGGTCTTCTATTCGATTCCAAAGGTCGATCTCTCTGTTCTTTGCCAATACCAAGCTGTTTTCAATACTGTAGCTCTGTAATAGAGTTTGAAGTCAGGGATGGTAATGCCTCCTGCAGTTCCTTTATTGTATAAGATTGTTTTGGCTATCCTGGGTTTTTTGTTTTTCCAAATAAACTTGATTATTGTTTTCTCAAGGTCTGTGAAGAAGTTTGATGGGATTTGATGGGGATTGCATTGAATGTATAGATTTCTTTTGGTAGAATTGCCATTTTTACTATGTTGATCCTCCCAATCCAAGAACAAGGGAGATCTTTCCATTTTCTTGTATCCTCCTCAATTTCTTTCTTCAAAGACTTAAAGTTCTTGTCAAATAGGTCTTTCACTTCCTTGGTTAGAGTAACCCCAAGATATTTTATGCTATTTGTGGCTATCGTGAAAGGTGATGTTTCTCTGATTTCCCTCTCTGCTTCTTTATCCCTTTTGTATAGGAGGGCCACCGATTTTTTGGAGTTGATCTTGTATCCTGCCACGTTACTAAAGGTGTTTATCAGCTGTAGGAGTTCTTTGGTAGAGTTTTTGGGGTCACTTATGTACACTATCATATCGTCAGCAAATAACGAAAGTTTAACTTCATCCTTTCCAATTCGAATCCCCTTGATCCCCTTATGTTGTCTTATTGCTATTGCTAGAACTTCAAGCACTATATTGAAGAGGTATGGAGAGAGTGGACAGCCTTGTCGTGTTCCTGATTTTAGTGGAAAGGCTTTGAGTTTCTCTCCATTTAATTTGATGTTAGCTGTCGGCTTGCTGTATATTGCTTTTATTATATTTAGGTATGATCCTTGTATCCCCAGTCTCTCCAACACCTTTATCATAAATGGGTGTTGAATTTTGTCAAATGCTTTTTCAGCATCCAATGAAATGATCATATGGTTTTTTTTCTTTCAGTTTATTTATATGATGGATTACATTGATAGATTTGCGTATGTTGAACCAGCCCTGCATCTCTGGGATGAAGCCTACTTGATCATAATGGATAATTTTTCTAATGTGTTCCTGGATTCGGTTTGCCAGGATTTTATTGAGAATTTTCGCGTCAATGTTCATGAGTGAGATTGGCCTGTAATTCTCTTTCTTGGTTGTGTCTTTATGTGGTTTTGGTATTAAGGTAACTGTAGCTTCATAAAAGGAGTTTGGCAATGACTCTTCTGTTTCTATATTATGGAATACATTAAGGAGTATAGGAATTAGCTCTTCCTGGAAGTTCTGGTAGAATTCTGCATTGAAACCATCTGGTCCTGGGCTTTTTTTGGCAGGGAGATGTCTGATAACAGCTTCTAATTCTTCACGACTAACAGGTCTATTTAGATTGTTCACCTGTTCTTGGTTCAACTTTGGTATCTGGTACTTATCTAAAAAAATGTCCATTTCTTTTACATTTTCCAACTTTGTGGCATATAAACTTTCGTAGTAAGATCTAATGATTCTCTGAATTTCCTCTGTGTCTGTGGTTATATCCCCCTTTTCATTTCTGATCCTATTAATTTGCATGTGCTCTCTCTGCCGTTTGATTAGTTTGGATAGGGGTTTGTCAATCTTGTTGATTTTCTCCAAGAACCAGCTTTTTGATTCATTGATTCTTTGGATTGTTTTCTCTATTTCTATTTTGTTGATTTCAGCACTCAGTTTGATTATTTCCAGTCTTCTACTCCTCCTGGGTGAATCAGCTTCTTTTTTTTCTAGAGCTTTCAAGTGTGCTGTTAGGTCTCCAATGTGTGCTTTCTCCGTTTTCTTTAATTGGGCACCTATTGCTATGAACTTTCCTCTTAGCACTGCTTTCATAGTGTCCCATAGGTTTGAGTATGTTGTTTCTTTGTTTTCATTAAATTCAAGGAAGACTTTAATTTCTTTCTTAATTTCGTCCTTGACCCAGGGGTGATTTAGTAGTTGACTGTTCAACTTCCATGAGTTTGTTGACTTCCTGGGGGTAGCATTGTTGTTGAATTCTAATTTTAATCCATGGTGATCTGACAAGACACAGGTGGTTACTAATATTTTTTTGTATCTGTGGGAGTTTGCTTTGTTACCGAGTATGTGGTCAATTTTCGAGAAGGTTCCATGAGCTGCAGAGAAGAAGGTATATTCTTTCCTTTTTGGGTAGAATGTTCTATAGATATCTGTTAAGTCCATTTGCTTCATTACCTCTAGCAATTCTCTTATTTCTCTATTGAGTTTCTGTTTGATTGATCTGTCCATTGGTGAGAGAGGTGTGTTGAAGTCTCCTACTATTAGTGTGTGTGGTTTGATGACTGCCTTGAGTTCTAAAAGTTTTTCTTTTACATAAGTGGGTGCTTTTATATTAGGGGCGTAGATATTCAGGATTGAGACGTTCTCCTGATTAATTGTTCCAGTTAAGAGTATGAAATGTCCATCACCATCTCTTCTGACTGATTTTAGTTTGAAGTCAATTTTGTTAGATATTAGAATGGCCACACCCGCTTGTTTCTTAGGTCCGTTTGCTTGGAAAACCTTTTCCCAACCCTTTACTCTGAGTAGATGTCTATCTCTGTGGTTGAGGTGTGTTTCTTGTAAACAGCAGAATGTTGGATCCTGTTTTCTTATCCAGTCTCTAAGTCTGTGCCTTTTGATAGGTGAGTTGAGTCCATTAATATTAAGAGATATTAATGACCAGAGGTTGTTGATTCCGTTTATTATTTGTGTGTGTGTGTGTGTAGTAGAGTTTGTGTGTTTCTCTTCTTTGAGTTGTGGTTGTGAAGGGTCGCTAGATGTCTGAGTTATTGTAGGCAGTGATGGCAATGTTGGATTCCTTGGGTTGTGATTTTCCTTCTATTACTTTCTGTAGGGATGGATTTGTGGCTACGAATTGTTTAAATTTATTTTTATCCTGGAATATTTTGTTTTCTCCGTTGATAGTGAACAATAGCTTGGCTGGGTATAGTAGTCTGGGTTTGCATCCATGGTCTCTTAGTTTCTGCAGTATCTCTATCCAGGATCTTCTGGCTTTCATGGTTTCCATAGAGAAGTCTGGTGTAAGCCTGATAGGTTTACCTTTATAAGTCACTTGACCTTTTTCCTTTGCAGCTCTTAATATTCTTTCTTTAATCTGGATGTTTTGTGTTTTGATTATTATATGGCGAGGGGACGTTCTTTTTTGATCCAGTCGATTCGGCGTTCTGTATGCTTCTTGAACCTTCATAGGATTATCGTTCTTTAGATTGGGAAAGTTTTCTTCTATAATTTTGTTAAATATATTTTCTGGGCCTTTCATCTGCAGTTCTTCTCCTTCTTCAATCCCTATTATTCTTAGATTTGGTTTTTTTATTGTGTCCCAGATTTCCTGAATGTTTTGTGAAGAGAATTTGTTGAATTTGCTGTTTTCTTTGACCAGAGCATTTATTTTCTCTATGGTATCTTCAGAATTTGAGATTCGTTCTTCTATCTCTTGTATTCTATTGGTTATGCTTGATTCTGTAGTCTCCGCTCGTTTACCTAGGTTTTCCATATCCAGCAGGTTCTCGTTTTGTGTTTTCTTCATTGCCTCCATTTCAGTTTTCAATTCCTGGACTGTTTCCTTTACTTGTTTGATTGTTTTTTCTTGGTTTCTCAGGGTCTCATTCACGGATTTACTTATTTCTTCAAACTTTTTGTTATATTTCTCATCCATTTCTATACTCATTTCTTCAAACTTTTTGTTATACTTCTCGACCAGTTCCTTAAGGGAATTATTCATATCCTGTTTAAGGGACTCTATTGCTTTCATAATGGCACTCTTTTCCACTTCATCTGGGTTAGAGTGTTCTAATCCTTCTGTTGTAGGGTCATTGGGATCTGGTGTTTTCATGTTGTTTTTCAGATTTTTGGAGGAGGTCTTGCCTTGGCGTCTGCCCGTCTCTTCGTTCATATGCTTTCTATTGGAACTTCTGATAGTGGGTCAGGTTCCCTTGTTGGGCAGGGAGTTCACTGATAGAATGCCTACCTTTCCTCAGGCAGGCTATTGAAGCACATGCACTCCCTCTTTCCCGGATGCACCTACAGAGCAGGCCCAGTGTGCAAGGCAGCTGAGCTGGGGAGATTTTATGGCCCCAGTGGGAGGGCAGAAATATAGAAATTTGTACCTGGATGGAAGATGGGATGGCAGGCGGGAGAGTTTAGCAGGATGGAACCAGCACTGCAGGTTTACCTGGGAGTCTATGGGGTCGGGGAAAGTCCTGGGTCCTCCTCGCCAGGCCCCTGCCGCGGGTCGGAATCACACTCACCCCTCTGATGGCCCTCTGGATGGAAGCTGGGATGGCTGGCGGAGGCGCTAGCAGGCTGGAGCCAGCAGAGCAGGCTGACCTGGGAGTCTATGGGGTCGGGGAAGGTCCTAGCTCCCCCTCGCCGGGCCCCTGCCGAGGCCCGAAGCACACTTACCCCTCTGAAGGCCCTCTGGATGGAAGCTGGGATGGCTGGCGGAGGCGCTATCAGGGTGGAGCCAGCAGAGCAGGCTGACCTGTTTGTGTATTTGTATTTTCAAAAAGCATTTGCTCAAGTCTCAAATTTTATAATTGTTTACTAGTCTTACCCTTTTAAAACAAAAAGTTGTTTTCAATATTCTTCTGTTTTTGAAATTACAATATAATCACATGCCATATCTGTTCCCATGTCTCTTTCCTCTCTCTTAGCCCTTCCACATATACCCTTCCTTAATCTCTTTCTAATAATGTTCTTTCTTGTCATCAATTGTTGTTACATGTATATTCCTAATTGCAACCTTTTATTTCTATATAATATTACTTGTAAGTATTTTTCAGTGTTTCTGCTCTCACATTATTTAGTTGCTTATAGTTCTTTGTGCACATTTCAGGTATTGTATCTTTCATCTTGTCTACTTTAGCTTGCCTATCATTGTAAAGCAAAGGTTGTATTCATTTGAATATTGTATAATTGATTAGAAAATACATATAAAAAAGATAATTTTACTGATGTTGTCACAACTATGAGTTACACTGGAAGACAAGGAATATACTTTGGTTAAGTAATAGGAAATTGATTATTCTCCTTTAGTGTGAAATAATGACATTTTAAATCTGTTACACAAATTGTGACTCCTATAAAAAGGCAGCAAAGGAAGCTTTCTTGTAAAACCCTAAATTAATTGATCACTTCCACAAGTAAGCTGCCACTTCTCAGAGCCAGTGTTAATGCAATGGTCATTAGGATGTAAAATATGCAGGAAAGCTGATGAAGTTAGAATAGATATTGTAGAGTCTTCAATATTCTTTTTAGTTTTGTCAACCCTTAATCTTAGAGAAACTCATATTTATGGGAATTCTAATGCTATGCTCTAGGCAGAACATGAACACACACTGACTTCAAATCCTATTTTGATTTAATAGGTACATACACAATTAAATGTGCTATGGCACTGCTTATTAACTCTATAAGTACATTCAAGTACAGGGAGCTTCTTACTGTATGAGTTGCTGGGATCTGAAGGAAGAATTTATTGATTATGACATGAAGACATATATCCTGGTTTCTTCACACATTTATCATTTAAAAATTTAAAATGACTTCTATGTAAAACATGGTTAAAAACTTAAACAATTTTAGCGTTTTATAGTATTCAAGTGCTAAAGAAATTTTAATTATATCTTCCTAACACCAATATAGACTCACAAAGACAAAGATATTCACATTAATTTTATAATGTGGTATAATTAAGTTATGCTCAACACAAGATAAATAAATTCCTAAAGGAGAAAATAAAAGTGATAAAGTCCACAGATGGATAAAGAATGCTGGATGTAGAAGAAATAGTTTTCTTCAGAGGAGGGGACTCAAATTAGTTATCCACTATCAAATAGTCTGCCCTGAAAATATACATATAAAGTAATATTGTACATTCTGTCTAGGATATGCTTAGGAATATACATTCATAGACATACATATTTACATAATATCAGTGAAAAAAGAGACCATGAAATAGAAAATGAATAAGGAAGGGCATATTGGAAGATTTTATATTTTTTTATATTCTTGTCTTATTGTCCTCCTCATGTTAACCTTATATCTGAACAACAACCTGTTATTCCAGTCCAGTAGCATAATTGGGTTCTGTCTCCATCATCTGGGAATATCACTGCTAACTAAGCAGAAAACCAGTTGAAAGAAATAGTTCATGAGCAAGAAAAACTGGCCTGGAAATCACCCTCAGGCCTTAGTTTCCTGAGTGCTGGAATTAGGAGAAATTTTCCTGGCTTGAAAGAAATTTTCATATGTTTTACTCAATATACTGAACATTAACATGATGTGGATGTCCATATGTAAACCATTTGCAATATCTATATAATAGCATAATGTTTTTGTCAGGAGCGTGACTCACAAGCTATTGCCGGCCATAACACAATTACGGCTTATAGCAATTGATAATTCTGATGTCAACTCACCAGAGAAATTATTATCAGGTGGAGGAACCCTGCCCAGAAAGGCAAGCAGGGTGCCACTGACTCCAAAATCTGTTACTTTCATCAGGAATTCAATTAGTGCAATAACAGCGATGATATTTCCCTGTTATTATGCATTTTCAAGTAATGTGTACATGTAATTTTATGATTGCATCTCAATCTTATGGCCACATATATCCATGGATGGTCAGAAAGAAGGCTTTTCATTTAACTCTATAAAACTGACAAATAGAGAATATATTACACTATACTCAACAACTAGATCTATAGTCCCATGAGGACTGTAGACACTTAAAAACCTGCTTTACTGCTTTTACTAACTTCACTCAACTAGTTCATTTTCACCTGAGAATAATTTCAACTAGACTAAAGGCATTTGTAGAAAAGAAAACTTTACAGCTATACAGAAGTTCACAGTCATAGGTGTCTACTAGGGTTATATCCTTGGAACCCTGTGTTGCAATGAGCCAGGGAACTGATGACTAGACGTGTATATAAACTGGAAACTTTGAAGAACAGCAGAAAAATAAAGACAGAACAATAAAGAAACTGATGTGGAAAAGAAAGTACATAGTGCAGAATTCAATTCACACTCAGATTTTTCTTAGGACCTGTTTTGGCCATAGCACTTCCTCTGAAGCCTGACGGAGCAATGAGTCTGGCACTCAATACCCCTCATTATGTAGTGACTTGAACAACAAGCTTTGTGGATAACAAATATATAGATGTAAAACATAGGATGACATTTTTCCAGATATATTTCTTCTACAATTTTATAGATGTTGCAAGTGTGTTTCAAAATGAGTCTTACTTGAATATTACCAGTGCAACATCCATCTCTGGTGTTTAATATTTATAAACAATTCCAACATGAAGCTGCTTTGTACACATTTTATACATTCCCTCCTAAGCCGGTAATCTCTGGTATGTTGACAAACCTATTTTCGTTTGCATTTTAAAAGTGTTCTCTGTAGGATATTATCAAATAGTAATGAATTAACATGCACAGAGCCCTGCCAGCTATGGTGGTGCTCTCTGGTAGGACTTCCTGAAAACATTGGAGGTAAGAAGTATGACGAGTTTGAGGCCAGCCTGGGTTGCACAGAGCATTTTCAAAGGTCTAAGAGCACATATACTCAGAGGTGATATTTTACTATTTTCCATAGGCAGCACATTTGTTGATCTCTTTTTCCTTTATTTTCCTAAATCACTACAACATTGCAATGAAAGATGGTCTACATTGACAATTTCTATTTTATGAAACAAAACCCAAAGCACAGAGATATTAAAAAAAGCCACTCAAAACTATCACAGTAAGGAAGTATAGGAGAGATAAATAATATAAAGATTTTAAGTTTTTAGTCCTCATTCTGCACTACAACAGGTGTAGAAATTGCTGAGCCAATCACTAACGTGTTGTGTTTAAGGATAGTAAGAGGGACATTCAAGCAGGAATTTATAGAAAGTGTAAAAACTGATTTTGAAGACTGAGAAATTAGTTTGGTGATAGATTACTTGCCTAGTGCATATGATGTGCTTAGATAACTTCTAGAGGATTATTTTTTAAAATTGATTTGAGGGAAATATTCTAAGAGACAATGCCTATACTGTGCTACTATATTCATTTATGTATTTTTCATCAAACAGTTAGTGGTTTGTCATTGCATCATCAGTAGATTGTGAACAATGAGAGAAAAAACAAAAACAATAGCTGTCCCTGATGAGACGGACGTGATTAGACGATGAGAGTTCAGAATTGGCTCAGGTACAGAAAATGTACAATCTCCATAGAGAAATGTGTGCGTGACTCAAATCTCTAAGATCTGAATTTCCCATCACAGTGTAATATGAAAGTGATACCAGCTCATTCTCTCTTTATATCTGCTGTCTGTTCCGGGAAGTTATTGAGTAAGCTTCTACTTTGCATATGGTCAAGTGTATTATGTTACTAAACTCATCTGAAGTGTCTGTTTTCTCAGTAGTTCTTATGATAATAGATAATATTTTCCCTTTCCACTGATACTTTAGTGGACTAAAGATTACTATTGAAAACTATGAAAACAAGTTTGGAGAATTGGAGCATTTGCTGTGACACAACTCCTAGAACAGAAGAGAATGAATGCACAGAGCCTGAAATTCTACATCAAGAAACTAAGCAGTAAATAATTTGGCAAGGTCTAGATCAGCTTTAAAACAGCCATATTACTTTCTTGATCTTTAAAGAATCTTGATATTTATGTATATGTAATTGTATATATATATATATATATAATTCCATTATACATAAGTGTGTGTATAATTTCTTATTTTCAAATTATTGTGAAATAACTTTTCAATGAAGTTAATTTCTTCATGCCTCCTTTGATATTGGGAACTTTTTATGCATGCATATGTAATGAGAACACTATTTTATGTTGTATCTTAAGAAATTTGGATATAGAATGTGACATAGTTAATTTTCATTAACACCATCAAAGTCTTAAAATTATCATTTTAAATAATTGAATTTTTATTTAATTTTGACGCAAATCATTTTATTTTCACCACCTACATTTCAGCAGCCAGGTTTATACTCTCTTGTGTGATTTTAACTGAGATTGCAAATAAATTTCATTTAATGTAATATGTCAAAAATATGTGCTTTTTTATAAAGTGAATTCTCACTGATACAGTTCAAGGATTAGAGTTGTTCCATTTCCTTATCATTTTCTAAAATCCTACAACTCAAGGGAAATTTCTAGATAGATGTCCTAGACAAGCAAACAGAGTCTTTTTCACAGTCAGTAGACCTGTTTTGTGATGCTTAAATTAGCAAGTTCACTTTGTGTGTGCAGTTATTACATAAAATCTCATAGGACTGGAGCAGAATTCTCACTATTCCTACATTCTGGTTCTTTTGGTTTATATTTGAAATAGAGTTCATGATTCTAACTCACCAGAGCTCAGTCAGGATGAATTGTAAAAACAGATTACTAGAGCTTCTGTTTGTATGAAACAAAAATATTTGTTGAGATGAAAAAAAAATATTGGGTTGAAATAAGGGCAGTGCTGTTACGGGACATCGTATTTCTCTTTTTACCCTTGATTTCTATTGCAATCACCATAGGAAATGAGAGCCCTGTTCACAGTTTTGTAAAACAATCATGGTAAGTATTGCATGATTCTCTAACATCACCATTTTTTTTTGTTTCACAGGATGTCTTATAATGGAATGGCTGTGGCAAATGACTCTGTGGTAAATGAATTCATTCTCTTGGGGTTAACAGGCCAGTCTAACCTCCAAATACCCCTGTTCCTACTCTTTCTAGGAATGTACATAATAACGGCATTGGGGAACTTGACTCTAATAATTCTCATTGTGCTGAATTCTCACCTTCACACCCCTATGTATTTTTTTCTTTTTAACTTATCCTTTGTAGACTTTTGTTACTCTTCTGTAATCACACCAAAAATGTTAATGAGCTTCATACTAAAGAAAAATTTTATCTCCTATGTAGGATGTATGACCCAGTTCTACTTATTTTGTTTCTGTGTCATTTCTGAGTGTTATGTTCTAACATCAATGGCCTATGATCGTTATGTGGCCATCTGTAATCCATTGTTGTATAATATTGCCAT
Organism: Myodes glareolus; assembly: GCF_982192425.1. Taxonomy (NCBI): domain Eukaryota; kingdom Metazoa; phylum Chordata; class Mammalia; order Rodentia; family Cricetidae; genus Myodes; species Myodes glareolus. The sequence continues at coordinate 66,982,743 of NC_142029.1, forward strand.
GTCTCCCAAGGTGTGTTCCTATCTTATGCTTGTTTCATACTTTATGGGGTTTTCTGGTGCCACGATCCACACTGGTTGTGTCCTCAGGCTGACCTTCTGTGATGGGAACATCATCAACCATTATTTCTGTGATGTCCTCCCTTTGCTGCAGCTCTCCTGCACTAGCACCTATGTTAACAAGATAGAGATATTTATTGTAGCAGGAAAAGACATCATTGTACCCACTGTCATCATCTTTATCTCCTATGGCTTGATCCTTTCCAGCATATTCCAAATGAAGTCCAATGAGGGCAGGTCAAAAGCCTTCAGCACTTGCAGTTCCCACATAATTGCTGTCTCTCTGTTCTTTGGATCTGGAGCATTTATGTATCTCAAGCCCAACTCAGCTGGACCAACAAATAATGGAAAAACATCTTCAATTATTTATACCACTGTAATTCCCATGATGAATCCATTAATCTATAGCTTGAGGAACAAAGATGTTAAAGCTGCATTAAAAAACACTCTGAGCAAGAAAGTGTTTTAATCAGAATTAATATTTGTTTATATTTATAACAGAGAGATTCTGTGTTTTATTGTTATGATCTTTCAAATCATATTTTTTAACATGGAAAATGGAAATTGGAGGACTCCAATTTTCAGTTTGTTCTTTATTGAAGCTTTTTGTTGTTTCCTTATTTTTGTAGAATATCTTCTTTAGCTCTTTTTCTTCTTTTAATATTATGGCAGAGTTTATTTTACTTTTTCATTTTCACTATAGACCTTATGCTTTAAATAGTGAATGATTCTTGTTATTTTTTTTTTTAAAGAACACAAGGTCGCCTGAATTCATTTGAGTATGCAGGTATTATTTGCACTCAATATAAAATATGAGCATAATATCATGTCTTCTATCCTACATTTTAATATCCCAATGTTTAATAGATGAGTCCATTTATGCATTTTTGTTAAATTAAATGCAATCATGACGTAGCATTAAATAATTTCGATTAAACAGTCATTTGTCAGATACTTTTTATTTAAAGATAATATCATGCTTTACATAACATTGACACATATTTATTATATAATCATGATTTTTAAGGTTAGTTATATTAATAATTTATGTGCCACACAATTCTATAAATAAAGGTTTCAGTACAATATATCATATTCTTATTTTCAAGTCTCTCATCCATTCTATCTTCCTATCTGACTACCTTATTTTGCTATTTTTCTTTCACAAAAGTGATGTATTGAAACATTTTACTTTTTGACCTGTTCAAGAAATCCAGGAGAGGGATTTTATTGCATCAGTGTTTTTTTCAAGAGGAGAGTTTTATGGCTCTTTCCCCTAGCAAATAGTATGACTTCTGGGTCAGTGTAGCTGCCAGATGACAGGTTTAGGAATTGACTTAATTTATAGAATGCATCTCAATTATTTTGCAAGATTTATTGTTGAAAAATATGATTTTAGAAGAATGTCAAACAAATAGGGCAAAGGCAAAGAGATCCATAAACATCAAATAAGGAACTCAGCATGAAAAATGTTAATGAAATTTCAACAGAAATTTGTTCTCATTTCTGTGGCTTTGCAGAGTTTTACAACTGTGATTTTCCTCCACTGTGCATAAAGCTTTGCTAGAACTCATTGTCATGAAGAACACAAATCCACAGCATTTTCAGAAGTATCAGAGAATGTGGATCCTTCAGCATGGAATGAAGAAAACAGAGCAAGTTGAGGACTTTTGGCAGTGAGGTATCATTGTTACTGCATAAGGAGAAGAAAAAAATGAAAGAAAAATAGAAGTTTATACCTTTTCTTTTGTAGCAGAATCTGGTTTGACTATCATGGTGGTGATGAATACCCCACAATGCTTCAGATTGTGAGCCTGACTTACATCCAGTCTGTAAAGGCATTTGGTCTGTGTAGGGATCATAATTTTGATGATTAACTAGCCCTTCATCCCAAACTGACTCCTAAATATTCATGTTTATAAACACAAAACCAGCTTGCAACTTTAATCTGAGAAGCCTTTTCTTACTATGTATAGGGATAAACTGGAGACTCATGAATGTACAAGATGCAGAAAATAGGCAATGATTATTGGTCTGACACTAAATAATTAGTTTATATCACCCATCTAAGGATCAGTGAGCACCGAGGGAGGAACTATGTGTCAGTTGACAGGGTGAAAGGCTAAACATGATTTTCTACAGACAGATACAACCATTACATCATCTTTAATAAACCCACACAAGATCAGATAATCAGTCAAAAACAAGGAAGAGGTCACAAAGCACTATTTACTCTTATCTGTTGGCTACTGATTGATTCTGGGACAAGATTTACTGCCTTTAATTGTATTCATACTGTTGTTCCTACCAGGTTTTAATAGTTAACTCCAAACTGATAGATACAGAGTTGTCCTTGATCAATTTTCATGGGTCTCCATAGTAGATAGATAAGAATATAAGAAATTTAGAGTTTTAGAAATAGGTGAGGGTATGCTAGGGTGATAAGAATGTTGCAAGTGAGAGGTGTCTCTACATAGCATATATGTGCTAAGCTAGAAAATAAATAATGTAGTATTAATTAGATATAATGTTGGTTAATGCTACTTGTTATGGAAAAAGTTGCCCAGAAGGTAAGAAGACTAAATATCACTAAGTTGGCCATGCTTTTCTTGCTGTCATGTGCAATTTCTTTGTGCAATATGAAGCAATAAAATCCTCTTTGACTTGAGAGCAAGAAGTATTTGGCAAATATGCCAAACTGTGGTTTGGTGTTTCTAAGACGACAATAGTAGATTTTGCTTTCCTCAGGAAAAGCAAGCCAAAAATGACTGAGCTGACGATTCCTTATTTGGTACACAGTTCATGAATAAAACATTTTCTAATATAATTATAATGCCATACAAACTTGTCATCTACTGTCCATTAAATTCTGATGTATTGAAAAATTGAACCTCTGTAATTTTCTTTCTTTTGTTTGGTTTTAGATGCAGAGTACATTTAATATTTGATTTACAGTTAAAAGTGATCACTTGACTACTACGAAGGCATTATCATCAACATGCTTGGTTTTGCTCAATAATTTCTACTTGTATAAAAGACCTAAACTGGGGAGGAGATATTTCAGCTTTTCAAAATGCACAATAGCTCTGGGAGAATAGTTTTTATGGAATAAAATCTACTTCAGTAGCAAAATATTGTTTGCCTTCTGGTAACTTTTGTAGACATTGTGGGGGTGTATTTACTCATGACAAATATCAATATTACTCAGTAATAGTTTTAGTATTACACAAATTAATTTTAAATAGGCCACTAGTGTATCATTTGAAGCTTGCACAGTTGCATGTTTCATAATCAGGAACTATCAACTTCTTTAATGATACCATTATTTGAAGGTTGTTAGTAAACAATTTTAGAAGTGTAAATGTAGTTTAAAAGCCTTGTGGGAAAAACATTTGAGAAAAAAACTTATCTGATTCACTAGTTAATATCATTTCATGGATTAGATATTTCAAAGGAAGTATAAGTTTATACTTGCACATCATAGCCTTACTATTAAAAATAATGATTATATGATTATTATTGGTTGAGTGTGTACAGCAGTATAGAAAATATGAGAGAAAATATAATTGTATTCAATTTGTCCCAAATGAGATTTAGAGCTAGAAACTATGGAATTCATCTTTTCCAGTGTATTAAGAAAGAGATTATTCTAATTTATTGGGAGATCTTTGAATTATTGGTCTATAATTAAGAAAGCTCTTTTAATATATGGACAGCAAAGGGAATTCCATGATGAAGTTGTGGATATTAATAATTGACTTTTCTGAGAAAGTTGATATTTCTGCTTGTGACTAGTGCAAAGGTTCAATGTGCATCTTGCTGAAAAATTGAAGAAGTAAATAGATACAATCATGAGTTTTGCATTTTATATTTCCTCAACTCTTGCCCATTTCTTGAGCCCATTAAAGAATTCTTTACCAGAATTCTTATGCAATACTACAAGCACAACCCTAAACACATACAAACATCAACATCTATGATTTTATGTGACTTTATAACATTATTTGTGTGGTCTGTCATTCAGCTTTGATTGTTGTGCAAGCACATTCAGGTAGGTGTATCTTCTTTTCAATATTGGAGTCTCTGGTCTTTGTAGAGGAATTTTTTTGTATATCACATAAAATGTTCATTTATTTTATTCACTTGCATATTTAAACATATAGCAGCAAACAATGTAGGCAAACTTTAAGATATTTTGCTACTTACTAACAGTTAAAATGTTAGCAATTTCCAGAATTATCAAATATGTCAATAACATATGAAGGCGCTCTGAGAGATAATATGCCAATTTTCATTATGAAATATAGTAGAGTTGCCTCACAATGGAACAAATTCTAAGATATTTTATCTAATATTGCTTTGAAACTACAGTGATGTTAAAATAATATACAACAGAATTATATGAAATTATATTATTCATCAAGACTCATTTGTTTATTTCCAATACTGTGGCATTTCTGTTGATTATGCACTATGAAATATTCATCTATATTGCTTTGCATAGAAAATATACAACTTTGATCACTGCAATTCACAGCATTCCAAAAGTGAGGACCTGGTTGATCAATTATGTCATAAATCAGTATAGAGACCCACAGCCATGTGCAGAAAATTTTTGTTAAGTGGAATTTAAATATAATGGACTCTTTTGTTAGAAAGAACAAACCTCGAGACAGGAGAGCATTCAGACACCAGACTTTATATTAAATCAGTGATCATCCTATAGTGTTACCCAAGGGCAAGTGGCCTATATTTTGACAAGAGAAATTTATTTCTTGACTCCTAAAACACTCAACAATATTTGAATATTACTATATGGAAAAATATCAGGCACTCTGATTCCTGTTGAATTCTTTTAATATTTCCTTTCACATCTGTTGTCCCTATAGTTGCTGATCAGCACCTGGCAGTTCTCCTTTCTTAGATAGATTATTCATAAAATCAAGCCTCTTAATACAACCCAACTCAGTACAGATTGTTATAGGCCAAGTCTCTTGAAATACTAATATGCATGCTGCTGTTTAATGCATTGCATTAGAAACCATAAATAAGACCTAAAGGAACCAAAACTGATATAAATTGGAGCATGAAAACTTGGATACTTCCTAGTATCCCCCAAAACATTTACAGCTTGTTTACATTTACAAGAACCCTTACATGTTTCTTATTTGACTACTATACTCCAACAAATTTTACAACTATGCCTTGCTCTCCTCACTTGTTTGCATTCCTTCCCCAGTGTCATTACTTTATATAAACTTATATGTTTTAGATGATTTTCTAAAAATATGCTGCCCAACATGGACAACTGCATCCACAAAAAGCCTGAGAGAGCTTGTGAATTAATTCTATAAATAAAATAGTAGAGTTAATCATGACTTATTGATAGCAGCACTTCTCAGGTGAGCTCTGTTTGCTAGAGACAAGTTCTTTCATTTATGTGAGGCTTCCTGACTCAGCTTTAGCTGCAAAATATTGCAACATTTTTAAGAAGTCCTTAAATTAAATACTTAAATGGTCTTTATGAAAATCTGACCACATGAATATTGGTGATTGCAGGGACTTTGAAATGCCATGGAGTTGTGACAATAAACATGTCTCCAGTCAGTACCTTTGCCAGGATTCTAGACTCTCAGAAAAAGTTGAAGAAATGGGCTGAATACATCCATAAAAGCCACAGCTTTAATCCTAGCAATATCATTTAGCAAATTAAAGATTCAAGTGGTAAGAAAAAGAGAGATATACAGTAAAGATATATTCTGATGAAGAAAACCTCTAAATGGTTTACAGTGTGTTTTAAAACTATATGTAGGCTTGGGAGAGAAAAGAAAAAAGGATAAAGTCCTTAAAATAAAAAAAAGAGAGTAGTTGAGTGTGATGATACATACCTTTAATCCCAACAGCTGGAAGGCAGAGGCAGGCAGATCTCTGTAAGTTCAAAATGTGGTGGCATACATCTTTAATCTAAAAATTTGGGAAGCAGATGCAGGCCGATCTCTGTGAGATTAAGGTGTGGTGGCATACACTTTTAATCTCAGCACTTGGGAGGCAGAGGCAGGCAGATCTCTAAATTCAAGGACAGTGTGAACTATAGAGTAATTTCCATGGCAGCCAAAGAGACACAGAGAAATCCTGTCTCAAAAAGCCAAAACTTAAAAAAATAAAAGAAATAGAATTTAAAATAAAGCCATGAAAAGATAGAAAATACACAGAGAGTCTTGATACTCTATGTTATTGTGTTCTCTTTAAATTGATCGGTGGCTGAGGAAGGAGCAAACACTGCTAAAAGATATTTGATTATAAATGTTGTTGGATTAATCCAACATATATTTTGAAAATATAAGTCAAAAGATATGTTACTTTGGAGAAGAGGTTTTGCTTTTGTTTATACAGGAAATGAGGGACTGTGAATTCATTCTGCATTAAGAAAAATCAGGTTTGACCAAGGAAGACCCCCTGAGAAATCTCCGATAGGAGGAATGGCCTAGATGTCTGAGTTCTACATTCAGAACAGTTCAATACTGCTGACCAATATGATCAAGCCTCACAGGATACTCCAATCATGACTTGATCATAATTCTAAATTTTCTTTAGGTCCCCATAAGATTATTAGTGCCCCCAATTAGCAGAAAGTAGCCTGGAAAACTATGTCCACATTCCACCCAAAATGGATTATGGATGTTTTCCTTTATATAGAATGCTGGTTACTAGCTGTTATGGGTAATTATCAGTAGAAAATGTCAACAAAAGAGATTTGATTCATAGCTCTTGTTAAAAAGGGGGGGAGGAGGAGGAGGTGTTGTGGGACAATAGTCTGTATCCTGTCACTTGTATTTTAAATAAATGCTGATTACCATGTTGTCTGTCAGGAAGAATAGGCAGGGTGACCAGGCAGGAAGTAGAGGTGGGGCAACAAGAATTCTGGGAAGAGGGAAGTTTCAGTCTGCAGTTGTCACTCAGACACAGAGCAAACAAGAAGTGTTTGTCTTGCCAAAAAAGATACCAAGCCATGTGGCTGACACAGACAAGAATTATGGGCTAATATGAGTTATAAGAGTTAATAAGAAGCCTGAGATAATAGGCCAATCTGTTTATAATTAATGTAGACTTCTGGTAGGACTGAATAACGGCAGGACTAGGTAGGACAGGAACCTCTGTCAACACCTATTGCCACATACAAAGCCTGAGATAAGAGTGTCCAACTTAATGAAAATTAGGGTTTGTCCCTAGACTCCCTAATCTTATATATTCCTTATATGCTGGAATAAAGTTTATCAAATTGACTGAAGTCTGTCTCCCTGACACACTGCTATCTCCTTTTGTGCTCATGGGCCTTGTACAATGCTTTCTGTCATGGATACAGACTCTTGCCCTCTTGATGTGTTGGCCTACAGGCTATGAGGGAAAGAGCCCACATTATGATAGATGGCACTTGTAAACAGGAATTGCTGGAGTATTGGAATTGATGAGCACCACATCCCTTAAGGTAGCAGCATTTTTAGGCTGGCTATACCAACTTGAGGACCAGCAGCTTCCTTTTGCTCTCCATTGTATTACCTCTAGTTTTCGCCTTTGCATGGGTACAAATTTGTATGAAGGGCATTCTTGTATCATATCCCCTTTATTATTGTTTTTTTTACCAAGTAGACTGTGATCATTGAATACTTATAGTTAACCCCTTTTAAATAAAAACAAGCATTTATAAACAGTCATTTGGGGAATTTGGTCATTGTTCTCTCCAAGCTGTTTCCTGATGTTTATTGGGTGAAGTAATTTTAGGGTTCGTGAAGATGTTTCTGGGGGTCTTGTTCAATCAAGTCACATTAGCGTTGAAGGAATCTACAGGTTCTTGGATTCTGTAGAAACAAAAGATGTGCTGATATTCTATCTTCCACCTCTGGAAGGTGGTGTGGTGATTCAGGCAGAGCACTGGAGCATGATCAGATCTACACTCTTATAAAAGAGTTCTCAGGAGCAGAGCCTGAACAAAGTGCAGACGTCTGGAACTTAGTCCTCCAAGCCTCCAAAACTGCACACATGGCACACAGATGTCCACAAAATATGGCAGAAACGTTGAAGATGAGCAGCCGGGAACAGAGGACCAGCCCTTTCCCTGTTCCTCTCCTTTCTCCTAGCCTCTAGGGCAGTGGTCTCAAACTCCCTAATGCTGTGCTCCTAGAATACAGTTCCTTGTGTCATAGTGACTAGATTTGGGTTAACAAAAGTTTACACATCCTTTTGGTATAAATGACATTAATGATTATTTTTGATGTTCTATTTATTAAAACGTTGTTTCTAGGGTTATGGTATGGCTCTCTCCTTCCTGAGATTCAAGCATGTTTAAAAGCCTCTCTATGTCCTGTATTCAGCTGAGCTTCCTGACACAGAAACTAAAAACAGAACAACCAAAGAATTAAACTTGAATTATGTAAGCATTCTACACCTCCAAATTTATAATTTCATGTCATTGGATTTGGTTAAAAATCTATTAAATCTATAAAAAGGATGAAAAGTTTAACCTGAAGTTGTGAGCATCTGAGCAAATGTCTTAGGACCTAAGAAGGTGTATTAAGCTGTATAAATGTAAGCTATAAAGGTCTGAGGACATGAACACTTAAACTGTGGTAAGAAAGTAGCTTATGTATCTAAATGCAAGTTATTTATTTCAAGTTGTTAAGGCATGTGAATACAAATTACAGAGGTCCAAGGACATCTAGACCTGGGTTGTGAGGATCTAAAGAAGATGTTTTTGAGATACTTGAATGGATACAATTTATGAAGGCAAAATAATGGCTTAAAGCATATAAAAGTGTTCCATATTTCTTTCCTTTGCTATACTATTGTTATACTAAGACTTTAAGTGCTCAAAGTTTTAGCATTAACCAATTTAGTTTTGAGAAGCTATTAATCTAGCTCCTAAAATCTTAACTACTTATTGTTTAGCACAAGTTCAAGATTTTATATTTCCTTTGATTGTCCTCTAAATATAGACTTAATGGTGCTTCTCATCAAACTAAGGACATCTCTGTACAATCTATATCTGACTCTCTGTACATAGGAAAAAAAGTATCTATGCTTTCAAACTCAAAGTCATAGCCTTTGCTATGACTCTAAGGTGTAAATATGTTTCAGTTGTTTTGCAGACACCAATTAACTGCCTTTTCTAAAATGTGAACTTCAATACAATGGTTATGTTAATATAGAGATTTCCATCTGCCTGACAGTCACCATCCACAAAAATACCTATAAATTATAAACTACTAAGCTTTAAAAGTACTGAAAGCTATTATGAACCAGTAGAGCAATATAAATTCTCCTTGTCCCTTCTCCTGGAGCAATTAATCAGATGCTTCTGATAAACAAACCTTTGGCTAAGTTTTTCAGTCTTTCTGGGCTCTGATAACCTATGACAGCCTTCCTAGGTTCTGATTACCTATGCTTCAGTTCATCCTGAAACTGCTATAAAAGGCATAGTGCCTGCCTCCATAGGTGTTGCTAGATAGGCTAAAACAAAGAAAACTTCCTAATATAAGAAACAAAGTAGTTACCCATAGTGCCAATTGACATACAAAAATAGACTCAACTTTATCAACAGATAGATTCATTAATTAAAATACTCTTAAAAAATAGAGCCGGCCAGCGACCAGGTAACTTTCTGGGATTCTGAGAGTTATAGTACATAAAAGACAGTGCATGCCTAGAAACCAGGCAATTTTCTGGAAATTTGGGAGTTATAGTTCTTAAAAGTTAATGCCTGCTCAGGAACCAGAAAACTTCCTAGGACTCTGGGAGTTGTGCTTCTCAAAGTACAAAAAGGTACAGCATCATATGTCCATATACTTCCCAACAACATATATATTGAAGCCATACACCTGGAAAGTTTCCAGGATAAGTTTCCATTCTGGTTGATATTTAAAATTTTAATAAAAGCTAGCTTTTAAGTTTACATTATGTCCCTAATATATCTGTTTACAACCTGGTACAAGAGGCTGGGGTTCCTATTTTAACATATCAAAGCTGGGACAAGCTTCAAGGTTCTCCCAGTGTCCTTCAGTTCTTACCGGTTACAAGATATGGCTCACATACCCTATCCGTAATTTAAAAATTAAAACTGGGAGCAGGGGAGGAATGGAGAAAGCTCGGTTGACCGTGATGGGGGGAAGGGAGGAAGGATGAATGTGGGATCAGGGAAGAATATATTTCAACTAAGGGAGTCACATTAGAGTTTACAGGAAACTTGATTATATATGGGATCCCAGGTCCAAGGAGAGATCCCCAGATTGTTCTCTGGACAGAGGAGGGGGTGCCTGAACCGGCCTTGGCCCGTGACCATACTGATGAATACTTTGCTTATCACCATAGATCCCTCACCTGGCGTTGGATGACGATACAGATGGAGGCCCGCGTTGGAACACCGAACTGAGCCCCCAAAGTTCCAAACGAGGAGCAAAAGGAGGAAGAAAATGACGAAGGACTGCGAGGGATACTATCACCCACTGATACAAGGGGTCGGATCTAATGAGAGTTTACCAAGGCCAGATGGACCGTGACTGAACGAGCATGTGATCCAACCAGATTCTCTTAATGTGGCTGGATTTTCTGAATGTGGCTGGCCTGCAGTCTTTCCGAGAAGCCATTGACAATGACACTGGGACTGGTTTCCTCTGCATATACTGGATTTTTGGGATCCAGTCTGTTTGGATGCTCACCTTCCTGGACCTGGAGTGAGGGGGGAGGAACTTGGACTTCCCACAGGGCAGGAGACCCTGACTTCCCTTGGGGACAAAGAGGGAGGAGGAGAGGGAGGGGGGGAGTGGGAGGGCGTTGGGAGGAGGGGCGTAAATGGAAACTTTTTATAATTTAATAAAATTACTAAAAGAAAAAAAAAAAAAACTGACACTTGTCCCACCTTTACCAGATCTTAATTCAAGGCCTTATGCTCATTATAAAAGATTGCAAGCCCTTGTGATCATAATGAAAGATTGCCTATCATGCAGGGATTCCTTCCAATCTCCAGAGCCAAAGGATCATGGAAAATAAACAAACCAAAAACAAACAACACATCAAACTCTAAGGACTCTACTTAAAAACAAATAATTAGCAGCTACACCTCTAACAGCACAATTATCAATGGCAATGGCCACGCTAAAAAAATTCTAGATCTTCAAAAATTCTAAGCATCCTCCCATATGAGTATGATGGCATTACTCCATGGATGGAATATAAAAGTGAGCAAGACCCTCCTTACCACAAAAAAAAGGTTTAATTATTTGTGTTTTTCCCACAGAAAGGACCAACCAAGGCCTACTTGGATCCCAGACAGAATGTCCAAATCACCCCGTGAACCAAAGTGTTGTCTTACTAATCACTGACCGGTCAGGGTCAGAAGAAATGACACTACTTACAGAACAACAAAATCTCCTGAAAAGACATCCATGACCTAATGGTCATGGACAAAGCCATTTACTACCCCCAAAACCCCCCTCTCTTATATTTTAATGGCAATCCTTATTATATTATAGGCCTGTCCTGAAACTGCTTACCCCCTTAATTCTCAACTCAACACCCAACACTGATATTTTTCCCCTTAGGAAAACTATGAAGACAAAAAAAACCAAACAAGCCAACCAACCCTCTCCCCAGGAGATTGGGTCCTTGAAGTGCCTAAACCAAGGAAGCTGTTCCTGTTTCAAAACCTAAATAACAACCTCACCATTATTAGAGATGACTCCCAGAATGAAAAGTAAAGAACAGAACTATATATCAACAGTTATGCTATATATATTCATGTTTCTCAACAGTTAGTGCAGATCTCCCGGTTCATGCTAATCTGTAAAAATATTCTTAAACAGGAGATACAACTTAGAAGGAATGCTCAACCTACCCTGGCTACATTATGATCATTACGTGGCTAAATTTCTCCCTTTCACCATCCATCCTTGTGCATCTAACTGTTTCTTTTATGCATCCTGCCATAGACCTCTGCTAATAGCTGTATAGGTCAATACCACTCTCATTTACCCCATTACTGATATCTCACTAACATCATTTGTTCAAAGTCGCTCCTGGCCAGTGGAAAAGCACCCTTTGATTACTTAAGACCAGAAGGAAGTTCCTGTTTTCCTTCATTAATTTCATTCTTGTGATGTCATGAAAAAAGACAGATTTTTTATAGTTGCATCATACATACATATTCCAGCACATCATGTTGTATCTTTTTTAAAAAAATATTTATTTATTTATTTATTATGTATACAATATTCTGCCTGCATGTGTGCCTGCAGGCCAGAAGAGGGCACCAGACCTCATTACAAATGGTTGTGAGCCACCATATGGTTGCCGGGAATTGAACTCAGGACCTTTGGAAGAGCAGGCAATGCTCTTAACCACTGAGCAATCTCTCCAGCCCCATCATGTTGCATCTTAAGTTTCTCTTTCTGGTAATATTTTCTGACAGTTCAATAAATTGAAAAAAATTAAATTAAAAATTACAACATTTTCTAAGAAGAAAAGGTAGGCTACATAGCTGCTAATCGAATGTGTTAATTAGAGATTATACTTATACCCAAAGTATGCATTGTCAGTGAAAAAAGCCAAATTCCTAGAACCTAGGAATTACAAAACACCTTTGTAATGAGATGCTAGTTATCCCTGAAGAAAACTCACAGTGTTGGTATCCAGTGATAATGCCTGAGGGCCTGCTCATTAGGTCTTACTTCTTGTGTTCACTCTCAGATACTGTACAAGATGGGTGAATTCTGTGCCTTGGTTCAGCTCATATTTCATGTCCTCTACTACATCAATGAAGGAGTAGAGAGCTAGTTTTCTTTTATCCCTACACCCAGAGATGAGCCTTGGGAAGAGCCACTTTTCTAGTCTCAACTCTGCTCAGACTGGGGATAGTTCGATCATCAGGAATAGGGACATCAGCCCTCATATTACAGGACAGGAACTATAATGCTCTAAGAAAAGCCATTGACCATGACTTCTTAGAACTGGGAAATTCCATTGTTTATTTAGACTCTTTGCTCTTTTCTGTAGCAGAAATTGCCCTGCAAAACCACCATGACTTAGATTTATCATAATTCCAACAAGGAATATTCCATGCACTCCTGGGGAACAATATTGTTTTTATGTTACTCCACTCTTGATTTATTAAGGAATCTCTGACACTGGTTAAAAGAAGGATACAGGAGCATGAACTGGCCAGATAAGAGAGTCAGAACTGGTTTGAATCATTATTTAATTGGCCCCCTTCTCACTATACTTCTATCTGCAACAATCATACCTGTAGTTTTGTTATTGCTTATTTTGATCTCTGACCCTTGCATTCTTGATTCCCTTATAAGATTCATTAAGGAATGAACTTCCACAGTCTAGTTAATGATACTAACATCCCAATGTCAGCTCCAGACCCATCTCAAAGATTTGAGATGGAACCAATTTCAAGAGGAGAATGAAGGGGTTAACTCTTTCAATTTTTACAACTCAATATAAGTTGTAGTAGCTCTCTGAGAAAAGAAAAACTGGTCTCTTTTCCAACAAAGGGACATTTATTTACAAAGCACTTACATTCAGGGTTAAAGGAAGGAATAGACAAAGACAGCCTAAGTCAGGCTCACAGTATCTTAAGGACAAATGTATCAACCCCCTTCTGAGTTTTATGCAAGTTTGTGAAGATGTGTAGAAAAATGATAAGACTAAATCTCAGAAAATTAGAAATATTAGAATTTAACTGATATTTGCTTAACCAATTTTGTAACTGACCCTAAAACAACCCTTATCTATGCTTAAAAGATACCTGCATATCCTTTTTGGGGTGGTTGGCATTTTGTACAAGTAACATTGCCTGGATGCAGGAATACTAAATAATCTTTGTTCTTACATATTATTTGAGTTTGGGGGTCTTCTTTTAGAATTTCCTTGAATGCTACAGACAAAACAGAAGAAGCCCCTCTGAGAAGGGAAGCCCTCCATTTTTCTCAGAGCTCAGAGAGCTATTCAGACATGGTGGATGGAGAACTTTATAACAGGGTTTCAAACACATTGGAGTTGATTTATCCAATGATAGGGATGTGTTAACCCTGGTGTATTTGGAGACAATCTTCTCTATTCTTTTGTTTCAGAGGTTGAAAGTTTTCCTTTGGATAGTAAAGCAGAAAAACATTGTCCACCATCTTCTTTCTCACAGCAGTACTTGTGTTTTTAAATACTATACTGTTTATATTTTTGTTGCAGCGATAAAATGCCTGACAGAAGCAGGGTAAGGAATGTTTTATTTGGGTTCATGGTTTGAAGTGTAGATCATTATGGTAGGGAAGATATATCAGTAGATGGGGCAACTGTTCACATTTAAACACAACCAGGAAAAAGCAATAAGAATTCCACTGCCGAGCTACCTTTTGTTTTTATTTTTGTTTGGTTTTTATTTTGTTTAATCTTCTTCAAGAATACTGTTTGGTCCCTTGAGGACAGGCCTGTGCACCCCCACTTGATCTGTTTTGCACTCTTGTGATTGGTTGTTTTGAAAACAGGAACAAAAATAGGAACAAGCTGTTGTTATTGCAATGTTTCTTAGGATGTTTACCCCTATGCCACGTGAGTTGTGGTGATGAGCTTCCTGCTTTTGCTGGCTCAGCCTCCCCTGCTGAGGGCTATACATACTGTGTGAGAAAGTGGAATAAAGGCTTGTCTGCAGAACCTGAAGTTGTGTTGTGTGTGAATCCCGATGCCCCTCCCTCAGAAGAACTACAGTTACTGTGCAGGCACGGCAAATACCATCATGATATGAAGCTGGAAATCTTATTTAGAGTACGCCTTCTCGGGTCTTCATTCTTGAAAACTAATTATGTTACAGACAGTTATCTCTCTAGGCCCAGAATTTTATTCCTTTTAACATTCTGGTATATAGACAGGCTGCAGCTGCACACAGCAGACCAAGAGGTGAGTGGTCAGCCAGCCAGCAGGATACCCCACTCCTTATTCCCTTGGAACCAGGGCAAAACCTTGAACATGTCACCCACCAGCCCCAGATTCACTAGCCAGCCTGCAGGCAAGCTTCCTGCAGGTAGGCTGCTGCAACAACCCCCACCATCGATCTGATCCTAAAAGCTCAAAGCCCACTCTGTCCCCAAACCCAGCTGTCCTCTGCGACCTCAGAGGAACTCTAAACCACAGGCTGCAACACACACAGCAGACCAAGAGGTGGGTGATTAGCCAACTAGCTTGATACTCTATTCTCCAGGCCCTTGGTTCTGGGGCAAAAACCCCAGGCCCCTCTCCCACCTGCCTAGGCTTTACTAACAAGTCAGCATACAATCTTCCTGTAGATAGGCTGCCCCAATTCCACCTATCTATCTACCCTGTAAGCTAGAAGTACCACTCTGTCCCCAAACCCATGCATCCCATAATACCTCAGAGGAACTCTGAACCACAGGCTGCAAATGCACATAGCAGACCAAGAAAGTGGGCCAAGAAAGACCTCAGTGGCTCTCCAAGACACAGACAGTGACCGTAGAGTAGACTAAGAGGAACTCACTAAGACACAGACGACAACTGCAAGGATTAGACCAGGAGGCAAAGACACCTCCAGCACCAGTTAAAGGAAAAGATGGGTAGGCACCAATGCAAAAATTCATTCAACAACCTAAAATACAACATGGTAATGACAGAACCCAGTGGTCATACGTAGAGAGGAGGCTGCTCATTTGTTCCTGGCCACTTAATCCCAAAATAATCACACAGAAACTGTATTAATCAAATCACTGCTTGGCCCATTAACTCTAGCTTCTTATTGGTTAAATCTTACATATCAATTTAACCCATTTCTATTAATCTGTATATCACCATGAGGTCGTGGCTTACCAGCAAAGTTTCAGCATGTCTATCTCCAGTGGAGGAGCCATGGCATCTCCCTGACTCTGCCCTTCTTCCTCAAAGCATACAGCCTAGCTTTCCCTGCCTAGTTCAGTTCTTCCATGCCATAGGTTCAAAGCAGTTCTATATTCATTAACCAATCAAAGCAATACATAGACAGAAGGACCTCCCACACCAATCATACAACAGGAATGTTATGTGTTTGGTAGGGACATCAAAAGATCACAAGAGAGACCAACTCAACAAAACGCAATAGCTAGGTTTATTGAGTGCACATCACAAGCTGGCAGGGACTCATCAGTGCAGCAGTAAGAAGAGTTACACCACCCTTCCAGAGGGCATTATTTAAAGACAAATCCCAGAAAAGTTACATTAACAGAGTGTAGGGTGATGGATTCAACATTGATTGGCTTGTGTCCAGAGACTTTTCAGAAATTTTATTTTCAAACCTCGTCTGCCACTTGTTGAATAATTTTATCAGCTGACATTCGGGTGGGGACATTCTTTACTTTCCAGATGGCTACCCTGTTGTTTTTGCCCCAAGCTATTTCTGAGGACTGGAATGTTTTTTGGGGAAATAGCTTACACAAGACACAAGATGGAGGTGGAGGAAAAAAATGGGGGAACTTTGGTTCCTTAAGGAAACCTGACCATCTGAAGTCAGAAGAAAATAAATTTAAATACAATTTTTTGAAGAACAGAAGAACCTTTAAACAGGAAATGAAAAATTCCCTTAAGGAAATGGAGGAAAAGAAACAAAAATTTGGAATAAATCAATAAATCTCTTAAAGAAACTCAAGAAAACCAGGAAAAAAGCAAATAGTAAAGGAAACAGTTCAAGACTTGAAAACTGAAATAGAAACAATAAAAAAACAAACTAAGGGAATTTTGAAAATGGAAAATCTGAGCAAATGAAAGGGAACTACGGATGGAAGCAAAGCCAACAGAATATAAGAGATGGAAGAGAAAAATCTCAAATGTTGAAGCTACTATAGAAAAAATAGATTCATTAGTCAAAGAAAAATATTAAATTAAACAAATTTTCAATACAAATCATCCAGGAAATCTGGGACAGCATGGAAAGACCAAACCTAAGAGAAATGCAAATATAGGAATAGAAGAAGGAGAACTCCACATAAAGATAAAGAAAATATATTCAACAAATCATAAAAATACTTTCAAACCCAAGGAAGGATATTGCTATGAAGGTACAAAAAGCTTACAGAACTTGAAATAAACAAGACCAAACAAACAAACAAAAACAATTGACTTCTTGTCATGTAATAATTAAAGCACAAAATATACCAAAAATAGAAATAATATTAAGAACTGCAAAGGAAAAAGACCAAATAACATATAAAGGAACATTTATCGGAATTACACCCAACTTTTCAATGGAAATCATGAAAGCCAAAAGGTCCTGGAAAAATATGCTACAGGCACTAAGAAACCACTTAGGCAAGCCCATATTACCATACCCAACAAAGCTTTGAATCATCATTGATGGAGGAAACAAAAAATTTTGTGACAAAGCCAAATTTAAACAATACCTATATACAAACCCACCCTTAAAGAAATTACTAGAACTCCAACCAAAGAACCTAATGGCGCACACACACATACATACACACACACACACACACACACACACACACACACACACACACTCACACACAGAGGCAACCGATAACCTTACACCAGGAAACTCCAATGAAAGAAACTTACAAACACTAACAATCACTGATCATTAATATCTCTTAATATCAATGAACTTAACTCACTTATAAAAAGATATAGGCTAAAAGAATGGATACAAAAGCAGGATCCATCCTTCTGCTGTATACAAGAAACAAACTTCAACCTTTAAGACAACCATTACCTCAGAGTAAAGGTTTGAGAAAAAATTTTCCAATAAAAATGGACCCAAGAAACAAACAGGAGCAGTTGCCTAATGTCTAACAAAACAGACTTCAAACTAAAATCCTCCAGAAGAGATGGAGAAGGACACTTCATACTCATCACAGAAAAAACCATCAAGATGAAGTCTCAATTCTGAACATTTATGCCACAAATATAAGAACACAGATATATGTAAAAGAAACATTGTTAAAGCTTAAATCATACATCAAACTTTAGACAATAATAGGAGGAGACTTCAACTCCTTCTCCCCAATGGACACATCAATCAGACAGAAACTTAACAGAGAAATAAAAGAACTAACAGATGTCATGACTCAAAAGGAATTAACAGACATATACAGAACATTTCAACCAAACATAAAAAAATATACCTTATTCTACTTTATTCTCTGCACCTCATGGAACCGTCTCTAAAACTGACCACATTCTTCGTAGCAAAGCAAACCATAACAGACACAAAAAGAATAGGAATAACCACTTGTATCTAATTGGATCACCAATGTTTAAAGTTGGAATTTAACAACACTAATTGCAAAAAACCTACAAACTCGTGGAAATTGAGCAGTACTCAATTAAATCATCCCTGGATGAAGAAAGAAATAAAAAAAGAAATTAAAGGCTTCGTAGAATTCAATGAGAATGATGGCACAACATACCCAAACCTAAGGGACAGTATAAAAGCAGTGCTAAAAGGAAAATTCATAGCACTAAGTGCCTACATAAAGAAAGTGAAGAAATTTCACTCTAGTGACTTAAGAGCACACCTGAGACATCTAGAAAAAATTAATCAGACTCACCCAGGATGAATAGATGACAGGAAATATCAATTGAGGTCCAAAATCAATAAAATAGAAACAAAGAATCAATAAAAGAGCTGGTTCTTTGTGAAAATCAACAAGATAGTCAAACCCTTATCCAAACTAATCAAAAGGCAGAGAGAGGACACCCAAATTAACAAAATCAGAAATGAAAAGGAGGACAAAACAACAGACACTGATAAAATCCAGAGAATTATTAGGTCATACTACAAAAACCTGTATTCCAGAAAATTGAAAATTGTAAAAGAGATGGACAATTTCTGGATAGGTACCACACATCAAAAGCCTCCAAGCAAAAAATAAAATTAAAAAATAATAAAACGCCCAGGGCCTAATGGTTTTATCTCAGAATTCTGCCAGAACTTCAAAGAAGAGCTAATACCTATACTTCTCAAATTGTTCTACATGATAGAAACAGAAGGAACATTGTCAAACCCTTTCTACGAGGCTACATTTACATGATACTGAAACCCTATAAAGTCTCAACAAAGAAAGAGAATTACAGACCAATCTCTTTCATGAACATTGATGCAAAAACACTCAATAAAATACTAGCAAATAGAATGCAAGAACACATAAAAATAATCATCTGCCATGATCAAGTTGTCTTCATTTCAGAGATGCAGGGATGGTTCAACATACAAAAATCTATCAATGTTACTCAGTATGTAAGTAAACAATATATATATATATATATGTATATATGAGATCATCTCATTAAATGCTGACAAAGTATTTGATAAAATCCAGCATCCTTTCATGATAAATCTTGGAGAGACCAGGAATAAAAGGAACGTATCTAAACATAATAAAAGCAATATACAGCAAAACTGACAGCAACATCAAATTAAATGGAGAGAAACTCCAAGTGATTCCATTAAAAGCAGAGACAAGACCAAGCTCTCCACTCTTTCCATATCTATTCAACATAATCTTCGAAGTTTTAGCTAAAGCAAGAAGGCAACAAATGGAAATCAAGGGGATCGAAATTGGGAAGGATGAAGTCAAACGTTCGCTATTCACAGATGATATGATAGTTTATATAAGTGATTCCAAGGATTCTACCAGGGAACAGCTACAGCTGATAAACATCCTCAGTAATGTGACAGGATACAAGATTAACTCAAAAACATCAGTAGCTCTCCTATATACAAATACTAAAAAAGCTAAGAGAGAACTCAAAGAAACATCATCATTTACAGAAGACAGAAATAACATAAAATATCTTGGGTAACACTAACCAAACAAGTAAAAGATTTGTTCTACAAGAACTTTTAAGTCTTTGAAGAAAGGTTGAAGAAGATATAAGAAAATTGAAAGATCTCCCGTGCTCTTGAATAGGTAGGATCAACATAATAAAAATAGCAATCCTACAAAAGGCAATCTACAACCCCCATCAAAATCTCAACACTATTATTCACAGATATTGAAAGAACAATAGCAAACTTTATGTGAAAAAAAAACAAAAAGAGCCAAAACAATTGTGTACAATAAAGGAACTCCCAGAGGCATCACCATCCCTGACATCAAGCTTTATTATAGAACCACAGTACTGAAAACAGCTTTGTATGAACATAAAAACAGACAGGTTGACAAATGGAATTGAATCAAAGACCTGGATATTAATCCATATACTTATGAACACTTGATTTTTGACAAAAAAGCTAAAATTATATAATGGGAAAAGAAAGCATCTTCAAAAAACTGTGCTGGCATAAGTGGATGTCAACATGTATAAGAATGCAAATAGGTCCATGACTATCCCCATACACAAAACTCAATTCCAAATGGATCAAAGACCCCAACATAAGTCCAACCACACTGAATATGATAGAAGAGAAAGTGGGAAGTAACCTTTAATGCATGGACACAGGAGACCACTTCCTAAATATAACCCTGGAAGCACAGACCGTGAGAGCAACAATAAATAAATGAGAAACTTCTATATAGAAAAGAACAGTCAATAAGACAAAAAGGCAGCCTACTAAATGGGAAAAGATCTTCAGCAACCCCTCATCAGACATAGGACAGATCTCCAATATATCTTCTATATATATAATTTTTATCTCAAGAAATTAGACATCAAAATATCAAATAATGTAATTAAAAATGAGGTACAGTTCTAAACAGAATTCTCAAGAGAATAATTTCAAATGACTGAAAGACATTTGAGGACATGTTCAAAATCCTTAGCGATTAGAGCAATGCATATTAAAATGTCTCTGAGATACCATATTGTACCTGTCATATGGCTAAGATCAAAAACAACAACTATGGCATATACTGGAGAGGATGCAGACTAAGGGCAACATTCCTCCATTGCTTGCAGGAATGCAAACTTAATACCACTATGGAAATCAGTATGGCAGTTTGTGAGAAAATTGGGAATCAACCTACTGCAAGACCCAGCAATACCATTCTTGGGCATATACACAGAGGATGCTCAACCATACTATAAGGACATTTGTTTAACCATGTTTATTGTAGTATTATTTGTAATAGCCAAAACCTGGAAACAATATAGATGCCCCTCAACTGCAGAATGAATAAAGAAAATGTGGTACATTTAGACAATGGAGTACTATTCAACTTTAAAACAATGACATCTTGAAATTTACAAGCGAATGTATGGAACTAGAAGAAGCCATTCTGAGTGAGGTACCCATTCCCAGAAAGATGAGCATGGCATGCACCCACTCATAAGTGAATACTAGTTGTAAAGCAAAGGATAAACGGCATATAGTCCATGACCCCAGAGAAGCTAAGTAACAAGGAAAACCCTAAGAGAAACATACAGAGATCCCCCTGGGGAGGGGAAATAGATAAGATCTCCCTGAGAAAATTGGGAGTGTAGGGGTAGGGGGAGAAGGGAAAGCAGAAGGGGAGAAAGAGTGGAGAAGGGGTAGGGGAAGAATAACTAGAGGGAACTGTATTTTCAAGATGGGGAAAGGACAGAGAACAAGGAAAGAGATATCTTGATTGAGGGAGCCATTCTGGGGCTACTAAGAAATCTAGCACTAGAGAAATTCCCAGAGATTCAGAAATATGACCCCAGGTAAGTCCCTAAGCAGTAACGAAGAAGGTGCCTGAACTGGCCTTGCCCTCTAATCAGATTGATGACTATCTTAAATGTCACCATAGAACCTACATCTAGCAAGTGATGG
Organism: Myodes glareolus; assembly: GCF_982192425.1. NCBI lineage: Eukaryota > Metazoa > Chordata > Mammalia > Rodentia > Cricetidae > Myodes > Myodes glareolus. The sequence goes on from NC_142029.1 coordinate 67,004,578, forward strand.
AAGCAAATGCAGAGAACCACAGCAAAGCATTGGGCTGAGCTCACAAAATCCACTCAGAGAGAGGAATGAATGATAATTCAAGCAAAGAGGTCAAGACTATGGTGGGGATATACCTTGAAACAGCTCACTTGAACTAATGGAAGGCTTCCAACTCTGGCCTGATAGTAAGAGAACAGCATAGGATCAAACTAGGCCCTGTGAATGTGGGTGACACTTGTATGACTGGGACAGATTGTGGGGCCAAGGACAGTGAAACCAGAATTTATCACTACTGCTTGTTCTCGATTTTTTAACCCATTCTCTCTGGAGGGATACCTTGCTCAACCTTGATATACGGGGGGAGGGCCTTGGTCCTGCTTCAGATCAATGTGCTAGAATTTCCCTATGGGAAGCATTACCCTCTCTGAGGAATATATGGGGTTTGGGTGGGGGTGGAGGAAAGGTAGAGGGAACAGGGTGAAGGAAGAGAGTAGAAAATGGATTTGGCATGTAAAATGAGAAAAGACAGTTTTTCTAATATTCTTGTATATAGACTTATTTTTAATAATTTCCTTTCTGATTGTTCATTGTTAATACATAGAAATTCAAAGATTTTCAGGGTTGATTTATATTTTGTGAAATTTACTAGATAATTACATTCTATTTAGCTGAATCATTAGGATTTATTATAATTCTACAACCTCTGTGAAGAAATGCTATTATACTTCATACTTTATAAAAATTTGAAATATTTTGCTTACTCTTCTTGTCCAGGGGACACATCTAGAACAACTCACACTATGTTGACTAAAAATAGCAAAAGTGGAGGATGGAGAAGTTCCTTAACCATTTAGAGCATTTGCTGTCATTACAGGGGACCAGGGTTTGATCCCTAGTACCCAAGCCAAGTGACTCACAATTTTTTATAAGTCCAGATTCAGAGGACAGTATGTGATATCCTGAACTCTACCAGCAACCTTCCCAACATGTTCATAGATACATATGTACACAGATATAGACGAATATGACAGAAAGTAAGGAAAGATTGGTCATCTAGGATGGAATAGACAGAAGAGACAAATAATGCAATTATAACCTCAACAAATAATATAAATTACAAAAATACGGCTCACCAATCCTAAGAGTACAGTAGTGGCATCCATACTTTTGTTGCAAGCAACCATTCTCTAACTGCATTTTAGACACATTCATCAAGACAGAAATTATGCCTGATGCTGGAAATTTAGCCAAGTACTCAGGGAGAATAAAGTCATAGATCAAAGAGGTGAGCATTCAGCTACCACTTTTCTAAACCAGCACAATTTCTAATTATTTTATAAATATCTTTCCTTATAATGACAGGTAAGAGCAGTCTTTACCCATCATCAATAAAACATTTCTTTGCAACAGTTGTAGATGATTACAGAAACACACAACCAATCACTGTGCAGAACTGTGGAGCCCACTTTCTAAAGATACACCTACAGTACATCCAAATTAAGATATAGGGAATCATGGGGGAAAAGAGGAGGAAATACTGTAAGAACCAGAGAATCAATAAGCTACACCCATAACATCACTCCAACATAACTACCTGCCATACATGAACTGAACAAAGACAACAATAATCATTCCAACATGGATGGCCTTAACCTTACACAAAGAATTATAGTCTGAGGATGGGAGAATTAGTCATCCCCAGTCAATAGCACACTGATTGGACATTGAAGACTACATGAAAGCAAGCATACAAGTAGCATTATACTGATTAAGCAGATTACATGTACATATTTACAAATTAGTCTATAAATACATAAATATGTATGTACAACAATTAATGAAAAAAGAGGACATAACTTTGAAAGAGAGCAAGGGAATGCAATGGTAGGGGTTTAAGAAAAGAAAGTTCCTTATACTGTGTAAATACAAGCTGCTATGATTGGTTTGATGGAAAACCTGATAGCAAATAGCTAGATTGGATAAGATTAGGTAGGAGAATGAGATTAAGGATGTTGGAAGAAAGGCGAGTCAGAGAAGTAGCCAGACAGACACAGTGGGGGCAGGATATAAAAATGTCATGTTAATAAAGGTATCACCACGTAGCAGAGGTTAAATAAGAATTATGACTTAATTTAAAATATGAGAGCTAGTTAATAATAAACCTGAACTATTGGTTGAGCATTTTTTGATTTACAATAAGAATTTCTGAGTAGTTATTTGGGAGTAGGCTGGTAGGACAGGCATACTCCGTCTACAATATGGATATGATAAAACTATATTATAATCTCAAAAAATAAAATAAATATTGTTTAAAAGAAGTCTTCACAACTATGATGATGAAATTGAAGGGGATATGTTGACTTCAGTAGAAAGTGTGCAAAAAGGAGAAACATCAGTTCTGATCAATGTTGCAAAATTGCAAAAAAAAATTGAAAAACCACACACAGCAGCAAACAACACATTAGTGTTGCCTTATCTGGTGGTGTGCAGGGTTTGTTGTCATTATTGGAGAAGGAAATGTAAGTTTATAATTAAAGTAGAAACACAATCAAGGTTTTCTTTAGAATTAGTCTTAGAGTAGAAAAAGAATGATGTTTTTCTTTAGAATTATTCTGAAATAAGACATATTACTGGCATAGAGCATTGTATAAAAGGTCTAGAAGAAGAAAAGCCTACTCCAGAAAAGTCAAGAGGGGTTCTCTTCAAGTGTCATACAGGCGAGCCAACTCTGATGAAAAAAAAAATCCCCATGAAGACTGACTTTGTTAAGCTGGATCAGACGTTTTGGTGGTCTAATAACAGCCAGTTTATTACTAACACATTTAAATCCAGTATAATTTGGGAAGGAGTTTCCTGGTGTAATAAAATCCCTTTTGTGGAAAGAAGCATAATTGCATTGAAACTCAACTCAAGGTACATGTAATTTACTCCAAGAAGATGGGTTCTAGAGATAAGGCAACCTGTGCTAGCTTAAGCGTTTAGGGGCCAAACAGGAAGTGAAGAAGTCATTTGGGCTATTAGCTACCTCCAACACTGGCTGTGGGAGCTTTGGGGAGCCTTTGGTTATAAGACTCATTTAGATTACTAACCACCTCCAGTCTTGGCTGTAAGTACTTGATATGTTCTGGCCCAACAGATAACACAGACAATCAGGCAGTTAATCACTTCCAATTTTCAGATTTCTGGATAGAAGAGTAGGTTTTTCATCTTTGCCATAGGAAAAACAATTCTGTGTGTTTAACATTCATTCCTGGTTTCTATGGAGTTCTGTAGTTACAAGGACCTTTGTGTTGTATTCCCAAAAGATTAGAAAGGGGTTTTACAAGACTCACATTTCCTCTGTTGTGATGAAGAAGACATAAAGTTAGCATTCATTACAGCATGTATATGTATCTCAAAATATCATCTTTTATATTTCAAGTTTCCATAAAAATTATAACTTGAAAATATTGAAAATTTAATAATACAATAAATATTAAGAACAATAAATAGAATAAACTGTCACTGCAGAAAAATTCTAAATTAATGCAAACTATCTTTGTGCTCAAAAGGCACCAGACACATATCTGTAGACAAGTCTTCCTCCTGCTCGTTCGTCATTTCCTCAGGGCTGCTTTCATAAATCTGTTTCTCAAACTATTGGGATTCATTCTGAATTGAAACCACTTTTATGGGCTACACAACTCAAAACTATTCTACTTTGTCTCCCAGAATTCCACATTTTTTGTGTGCACTGACTATTTGACTGTCTTCTACAGCATGAATTTTGAGAATTTGTCCACTTATTAAGTGATATTAAAAGGTATACACCCTGAAAATAGTATTCCAATCTGTTACACTTTAAAATGTTTTATTGATACAAGTACTCAGTTTTATGAATTTTATTAACATCTTTTTCTTCCTGGTTTAATGTCTTATGAAGGATGACTTTTAATTTTCCCAAACTTATTTTCTAAAGATTTGTAGCTTAAATTTTTGTGACTTCATAAAAAGACTTAAGAAATGGTCCTTTAATGTATTTCTTATGGAATACTTTGAGGAACAAGAGTGTTAGTTTTGCTTTCTATATTTGGTGGAATTCTACCAAAGACTGAATTCTACTGAATTTGAGTGACTCAAGACATTTTTTAGTTGAGAAAATTTTAATTATAACTTTAATTTCAACATGAGTTATGGGTTTGTTTAAGTTGAAAATTGTCTAACCACTTTGTGAAGTATCCAATTTAACAAGAACAATGATATAACATTTATACATAAATATATACTAAAGAGTTGAACAATTATGAACAAAAAAATAATAATGTTCATAGAATTGTCATCTTAATGCATGAAGAGTCAATTAAAGCCAAGTATGCATCATTTAATGAATAAATGAACAAATTGTAGTGTATAGATTCATATATTAGAATTTTATTCTGGCTTTTAAACAATAAATACTGCAATATTGTTCTATATGAATTAACTTTGAAAATATATTGCTCTATATAATGAGAAAATACAACACATATCATTTAACTTTAGAAATAAAATAATAATATTCATCTTTGCTACAGGTTGGTAGTGGATTGGAGCTGAATGATAAGAATTGACTCCAAATTAACCTAAATTTTATTTGATTGGTGATCATAAACATAAAAATTATAAAATGTAATGTTTTACAAGTTTATATATTAAGTGTCACAATTGTCTATTTTCAATTTGAACAAGAGAGTTCTCCTTTCCTCATATCATGGCCAATTTTTTTTTGGTTTCTTTCTCCCTTCTCTGTCTGTCTGTCTGTCTTTCCTTCCTTCCTTCTTTCTTCTGGTTTTGTTGTTTTTCTTAGTTATAACCTCATTTCTGAAAACTGTGATATTCAAGTCTCTTAAGAGCAGCCATTGTATTAAAAGGCCATTACTAATTCTTAAAACTGCTTACTTTTTTTATGTCATAAGCCTTCCAATATGCTTCACTTGGTCAAGGTGGTTTCAATACTAACTCTTCACGAATAATTTCTTAAAAATTCAAATAATCAAATTCAGAGTTTTGTTAGGAAATTGTCTTAAGGTTTTGTGAGACAGTGTTTCTCTGTGTAACCTTGGCTGTCCTGGAACTCACTATGTAGATAAGACTGGCCTTGTTCATGGAGATTCACCTGGTTCATCCTCTCAAGTGCCGAGATCATAGGCTTGTGTGATCACCACCCATCAAGACTGTCATATTCCTATTGAATCAGAAGTCAATTTTTCTTCAGTAAGTAGAAACGTTCACCTCTGTTGATGGGCTGTGCTTCAGAGCTGATGCCCCAACAAGTCAGGCCCAGCCATTGATCTTCCAAACTCAATTAACAAATACATATTAGAACACTATAACAATTGATAAACAAAGAGTCCATGAAGGGGAGCTGGGAGGGATATATAGAAGGGATTGAAGAGAGTAGTTTCAAGATAAACAGAATCTGTTTACAGATTAACAGTAAAATGCAGAATATAGAGATCTTCAAATGAGGTAAGTTTGGGCAGATAGACAAAAAGTTTCAGTGACACTTGTTCCACAAATTCATCTTCAGGGGACCTAACAAGATATTATAGTAAAATTTAAACAAGAGAAAAGAAACATGCATACCTAAGTATCCTGACTAAAGTGTGATCCTACCTACCATAGTCTAAACTCTAAGTCTCTATTTAAAATTCAGTCTTTCTTCCAATGTGATATGAAATTTGTTCATCTTTCTACATGAGACATTTCTTCTTCTGGCAGACAAAATATCTCCAATATTTCTATCTTTTACTCTCCAAGCAGGAGTTTCCTAGAGAAACAAACATTTATTGTAGTCTATTCTGACAATATTCTGATACCCTGAGAAATAGGGTCAGGTGTCTGCTTAGAATGCGTTCAAAGGGTGGCCTGGAAATCTTAATTCTTCTGTCCCTCCATATTTAGCATTCCTGATAGGCAGGTTGAGTGTATTGCCTATGAATCTTGTCAAAGGTTAATTATATGATTTCTAATGTAACTCTCAGATGGGATGGCTTCAGTGTAATTATCTTTTCTTCATATAATGACATTTTCTATAATGTCATTCAAACAACTAACAATAACAAAAAGATTATGTAATTCCCAGCTATGAAGTCCCCAGACTTGGCTCTCTGCTTTTGCAAAGAACCTGAAAATATGAGGTGGAACTGCTAAGTAACTTAACTCTGTTGCTTCTTATTAAATGTCTCAGACATTGAAAAATGAATGTGTGGCATACTTTTTGCACCTGCAAAAGTCAAGTCACTGATAGTGTTATGTATCAATCACTAACATTTGAAAGTAATATATTCATGCCCAGGAGAGGATGAAAAAAGCACAGGCACATGTCGAATTACTATTTCATTTCAGCTGCTGTCATGACTGTTGTTTCACAAGGGCATTCTCTAGCCTAACATTGTTTGCAAAGATAGAGTAGTATTCTTTATATTATAGGGTAAGGTATATAATGATAATTAATAAAGCATACCTTAAAATGAAGAGCATACAAACAATGCAACTTGAAACTTATGAACCCTTGGCAATAGGAAATGTGACAATAAGGCTTCACTCAAAAAGTACTAGGCACTGGTAATTTCTCTGAGGTTTAACTACAGACAAAGATTGCATCGAATTCTGATCAAAACTTTCTCCTATTCAGGGATCTTCTCAGGGCAACTTTAACATCTTTGTTCCTTAAACTGTAGATTAAGGGATTCATCATGGGAATTATGATAGTATAGAAGACTGAAGAAATTTTTCCCTCATTCATAGACCCAGTTGAGGAGGGCTGAAGATACATAAATGTGCTTGATCCAAAAAATAGAGAAACAGCAAATAAATGGGAACTGCAGGTACTGAATGCTTTGTACTTGTTCTCAGCGGACCTCACCTGGAATATGGTGCAAAGAATGAAGGCATAAGAGATAATAATGATGGCAGTAGGAACTACAATGTCCTTCCCTGCTACAATGAACAGCTCTATCTCATTGACATAGGTGTTGGTGCAAGAGAGCTGCAGCAAAGGGAGGATGTCACAGAAATAGTGGTTGATGGTGTTCGAATCACAGAATGTCAGTCTCAGCATGAATCCAGTATGGATCATGGCACCAGAAAATCCCATCAAGTATGAACCAAGCATCAGATAAAAGCATACCACAGGGGACATAGTAATTTTATATAAGAGTGGATTACAGATTGCCACATAACGATCATAGGCCATTGCTGTTAGTACATAATATTCAGAAATGGCAAAAAAGCAAAACAAGTAGAGCTGGGTCATGCACCCCATGTAAGAGATAACATTCTTCTTCAGTAAGAAGTTCATCAGCATCTTGGGTGTAATCACTGAAGAATAACAGAGGTCTATGAGGGGCAAGTTAAAGAGGAAAAAGTACATTGGAGTGTGAAGGTGAGAATTCAACATAATTAGAATGATCAAGGCCAAATTTCCTAATGTAGTTACCATATATATTGTTAGAAAGAGTAAGAAGAGGGGAATTTGGAGGCCAGGCTCTTCAGTTATCCCCAAAAGTATGAATTCCATCACCAAGGAGCCATTTGCTACAGCCATTGTTCTCCAAGAAAATCTGGGAAGACATAAAAGGCAAAAATATAGGAAAAAGCACAACTGACAACTATATGTGATAATCTTCAGTAATGTCCTAGGTATACACTGACCCACTTGAAAACAGTGTGCCCACCTTTGCTTTTACCATGATATATTGTGGCATCCTCCTCTAGTAAATAAATATAAAGCCTGTCTTTGTTATTAGTGTTGGGAAACAAAGGCAGATCGATATCTGTGAGTGTAATATTATCCTGTTCTACAGAGTTGCACAGTGATACCTCCCATCTATACATACAGACAAATATACATGCAAATGAACACACACAATCTCTCAAGTAGTCTACACAACTGGTCTATGCATTCTCATTTTAAAATGACTGTTAGAAAAATCAAGAGAAATAGTACACACATGTAGCTACTTAACACTGACCCCAGTTTGTGTTCCGTGAAGTACAAATCAAGAGAATTGTTTCTACATGAAACAAAAGAGCCAGAATCTCAGAACAGTTAATATACTCAGGAACATTCATGATCTGAAACAATTTTAGACCTGTCATGGGTAAGTAGCTTGTTTAATAAGGCACTGGAACTTAAATGTCTACTGGATCTCTGGATGATATTAATTCACCTTTCTCAGACATTCTTCTTTGAATTTCACTTTAATCATAGACCTGTCCTAAACAGAGAGAAAGGTGCACAACATGGATCCTTGGTACTGGGCAAACAGAAAAGGCAGCACACTTCAGGGGAAAGCGTGCATAATCTTCCCTGAATGTGAAAATTGCAATGGGTGTATTCACATGTAGAGAAAAAAGAATGTTTATTGTTGAAACTCGTAGGAAAGTAAAACAGTTGAGACTTGGCCAAGTTGAAGAATGCTCAGTTAGGAAACAAAAAAAAAAGGTTCTTGATTTCAAATGCTCAACAATATTAAACAAGTTAACAGTGCTATATTTTATACCTAGATTTGTTTAAACATTTTCACTCTATATATTCACATTGATCTCTACAAAAACACACAAACATGTACAAAGAACATAAATGAATTAGCTTCATCATTAGGTCATTTCAACTTTGCATTTCTCAGTAAAAACTAAGAATTTTATGACATATATACTATTTTGAACATTAGTAGTAATTCAATAAATATGTTAAATAAAAATCAAAATGCTAGTTTGAATATGTTTTAAAACTTACCTTACTTAGAAGAGAAAACTGCGTGCATTTATTGTAATTATTATTTACTTGTTTTGTCTTGAGAAGTCAATATCAGGTTAAATTCTATGAGAATGCTGAAAAACAAAATTTTTGTGCATTTCCCAGACATCTTTCTGAATTATTATCCATAGGTTGTAATACTAATTTGTAATACAGTAGAATAACATGATTAAAACAAAACAATTTTCTTTTATCACATTTTTTCATTTGAAACCCCAGTTTCTATAGGGTTTTATTCATAGTTCACTCTCAGAATACTCCAGAAGCTTTCTCAGGCTCTTCCAAAGAACTGAAAACAGTTATAAAAAAGAACTGAAGTGATTGTTTGTACATGCTAGATCAATATGTATTCTTATTGCCTTGGAGATTCAATCACCAACTACCCTGGTCTTTTGGGATTGTATATCCTTAGCACTTGAGTTAAAATTAAATGCTCATCTTCTAATCACCTATTTCCCAGAAATCCACGCTGTTTCTTTTCCTCATCCCAGATTGTCACAGAACAGCTCCACAGAAGTGACCCAATGGCTTTCTTACCTTATCATAACAATGGTGCCAGGAGTAAAGTAATGCTTCAGTTAAATATCTCTTGATAATTTTTCCAAATCATTTTTAATATGTGCTTTTTTTGTTGCTGTAGGCATATATCTTAAGTCTTCATGGGTATTATATGAGAGTTCAAACATAGAATTACTTTTCTCAGCCCACTAAAATTAATTTTTACATGTATATAGTCATCAAAGTTATGCCAGTATCTTAGCATATTTCATAAAATATACTAGAAGTTGCACCATGCCTGGGGTAGTGACAGGTTTCTGTAGTTGTAGCAAGTAACTTTTTAATTCCAGGCATAGAAGAAATTTCCAACAAATTCTGGGCCAAATAGTGAAAGAATATACCCCAAAACTCATATGGGAAGAAATAAATTTGGAGTAAAATTGAATCATGTGGTTGTCTCCATACTGTAATAAAAATTGCTAAAGTATATCTGCAAAAATCCAGAAAATGTGTAATTTTCACTTAGTGAACCATAAAACTTGATTGCTTATCTTAAAAATGATTTGTTCCAAATAAAAGTATAGATAAACTCTAAATAAATCTTTTTTTCAAAGGTTCACTTTCACATAAATTAAATCCTGACACACCACACGTAGCCACCATTTTTTTCTTATTGAAACACATTGTTTCTTTCTCTTTTTCTCTTCCCTCCTTCTCTCCTTCCCTCCTTCCCTCCCTCCCTCCCTCCCTCCCTCCCTCCCTCCCTCCCTCCCTCCCTCTCTCCTTTCATCCCTACCTCCCTTTACTACTCCTTTCTTTTGTTCTTTGTTTTACATCCAGAGAGAAGTTTTCCCTTTTTCCTACCCTCTTAGTTCCCACCCCCACCCCAATTCCCTGTTCCCACAACTTAATCTGCTCCTCCGCCATTCCTGTTTAGGAAAGGGTAAGTTTCCAATCAGTATTAAAAAAATAATGAAATACTGTAACATGATGGCTTGCTTTCTCATTGGAGTTTCCATCCTGCTCAGCTCACTGAAGAAGCAGGATGTGATCTGCCCTGCTGAAGTACCTCACCATGTAAAAAGACTGGGCAAGGCTACTCAATATGAGGAGTAGGGTACCAATATCCAATAAAAGAGTTGGTCCTACTCTTGAGAGTCCTATGAGTTGATAACACTATGCAACTATAACATATAACATATATGCAGAGTACCTAGGTCAGTCCCATGCAGACTTCCTGGTTGAAGGTTCTGTCTCTGTGAGTTCTTATGCGCTCAAGTGGAACAAAATAATTTTACAATTGGGAGTCACTGCAACATGATGAACTATATTAAAAAATTACAGCATAAGGAAAGTTGAGAAACACTGTCCTAAAAGTTTTCTTGCAGTCTGATCTCATGAGGGCAATTTCTCAATTAAGGTCACTTCCTCTCATGGAGTTCTAGCTTGTATCAAATTGACATAAAAACAGTCAGTTACCTAAGGGCAGGTTGACTACATTGAACTACATCCTTCATAGAAAGGACAATACTTTGTACGTATTGGAGACTTAGATCCTTTTATGGTCTTCTGAGCACCTCTAAATGGCTTTCCACAGCATGCACAGCTTGTCTGATAGGTTCAGGCATACTCTACTTCATGGCTACTGCTTTCCGTAGCAGTCATCTCATGGTTCTGGTAGGCTGCACTTCACCAATAGCTTCTCTTGTGCTCTTTCGATAGTGCAAAACCTCAATGTCTCTGTATGACCCCTTCTATTCTAGGGCTTCAACTGCTGTACCTTCAACAATAGTCTCTTCTGGACTCGTACAGAGTCATCCATGATCTCTAATATTTGATTGTTCAATACAAAGTGCTCAAGAACAAAAAGACTCAGCAGGTTGTAATTATATGTGTGTGTGTGTGTGTGCATGCATGCATGTGCTGATGTGTGTGTGAGAGAGAGATGGGAGAGGGAGGGAGAGAGAGAGAGAGGCAATAATAATTTGGCAAGAAGTGATTATCAATTTGAGAAAGAGGGAGTAACATGGAAGGAGTTGGTGGAAGTACATTTTAAGGGAGACACTGGAGGGAAGAAAGGAAATGGGGAAAGTAATGTAGTTATATTTTAATTAAAATGTTTCCTTAAAAGAAACACATTGTTAAATAAAAAAATTGTCATATTGAATGGCTGGGCATGTAACCCAGTCATAGAAAGAGCATATTTAAGAAATTGAGTTTGACCCAGAACACTGTAAACATATAACTACAAACATTAGAAAAATTAACTTAAAAGTAATTTTCAAAAATATCAGTGAGTTCCTTCCCTTAAATGTATTAATATAGTGCTGGAAAGAAAACTTCAATGAAGTAATATGAAACTATAGAGACAGGCTTTGAAGCATTACCAATTTCCTTTAATAAATAAAATATATTGGAAGACTGAAGTTCACTGTTGCTCATGACTGGACAATCCCTGAAGAGAAGGCCAGACCAGATTAAAGTTTTGAGTCCCCATGGCTCTAAAGAGATGCAATTTCCCAGTATATAAATGCAATTGCCTCATTTTCTGTCTATATAGAACATCTCTTCTCTTGGAAGACAAAAACTCTTTACCTACCTTTCTCATAGTAAAAGGTACACTAGACATTTAAATCCATTAAACTCTTTTTACAAGGGGCCTCATAAATTGTCATTTGTGATAATAAGAAAGGGTATTTCTATTTCCTATGATTCTTCAGAAGATTAATAATTTTCTAGTATGTTAATCTTAATGTTAATCTAATCTTATTAGTAGCTCAAAAAGATATCATGGGATATGAGAGGTTATTTTATTCTGCATCATTTTATAATTAAAGGAACTGAAGGCTCATAGCCAAATATGACACTTACAGAATGATAGGAGTGAATTTCAGAGCTAAGGAAACATCAAAGTTTTCTCTCATATGAAGGGTAAGTTTTCAATTAATAGTTTCAGTTAGCATTTCATACTAATTTTTGTGCTTTTTATTTGCCAACTTTATAAATATACCAGTAACATTTAAAATGATATATATGACATTTAGATCATTATATTTTAACTAAAATTTTCATTGTGAAATGACTCAACAATGAAGTTAATTCAAATATGCTTCCCTGTTTATAAGATGATGTTTATGTATTTTTTGTGCACACATTCAGTGAGAATACATTTGAAGATATGTCTTGTTAGTCAATCCCAAATATATAATATCATTTTAGTCATAGTCAACATGTTGAACATTAGAACCCAGTTATGTTACATTATTTCAAATTTTTAAATTTTGGTTTTTTTCATTAACTTATTCCTTTACACCAGCAACCAACATTCTACTCTTTGCTTATGTAAATGTAAGACTGCAATTCAGGGTATATCATGAGTTTTTTCTGCCTTAGTGTCTTGTCTATTATAGTTGCATAATAGTGCTTTACAATACAAAGTTTTCTCTCCATGATTTGCTAAAATTCAGTAGATTTCCTGGAAGCATCTTGAAGGTGATCAGAGAACATTCTGACTCTGAACAGAGTGTTTGCAGGGGTTTCAGCAGTAATTTTCAACTCCACAGGTATTTCTCACACTATTCCACATTTAAGAATTTCTTTGTGATAGACAGTACCTTAATGTTCCCTAAAAACAGTGTTCCTGCTTCTAACTCCATTGAGTCCAATCTGGTGCCTCATCGGGTTTTTATAATTTATATCTGTGCCTGGGAAGCTGTGGCACATTTCAATAACTTACAGCTTTGCCAAGGCAAAGGCATGAGACCATGGTAGGTGAGTGTTGTGAGAACTTTTCCAAGGAAGATGTGAACAAATGACTTCTTAGCTCAGGGAAGGCACCAAAACTGGACTAAAGTAGAGTAGATATAGTATATAAAGTATCCTTTTAACGTATAATTGGAATAAACAATGAATTCATTGGGCTTACTGCAGCATGGATGAAGTGTGTGACTAACAGAAGTGTAGAGGACCCTGAACACATCTACATCAGGGAAAAGTTTTATCACAGGATGGATTATGACTTCTCCAAAGCTTCAAAGGTGGAGTGCCCCTTTAGTTAACCTTCCACTCTACATAATGAACACATCAAAACACTGTGTAAAACTGAGGCAAAATTACATACAGCTGAGAATTTAGCACAGCGTGAATAACTGGTATTTCATGTAATGATCTGCTGAACCTTTCTACCTTCTTCTGTGAGGAGATGTCATGGCAGAAACTTGAGGATCATTCACAGGTAATCATAGCTTCTCTTAATAAGATAGTAATGGTTATTGCATTTTGAAGCCAGCACCCTACAAAAAATAGATTAGGGAAACTCTATCTTGGCCAATCCTACTTCATTCTTCTCACCTGAATTTTCTGGACGTTACTTTAGAATATTGCAAATAACAACACTGGGATCATCTTTGAAGGTGAAATTAGTGATAATCTGTTGTTTCTAATGTTTAAGATGCTAATATGGGATGTAAGACATTATAATTAATATGTAGCATGAAAGATTTCTCCAATGATTCTTTTGTTGACACAGGATATCTTTTAACCTATGCTGAACTTGAACTTAACTGTATAACCTAGGACAACTTTGGGTGCCTGTGTATCCTCTGTCTATCTCTCAAGTGCTGGAATAACAGGCATGTACCACCATACTTGGTATGGAATTCTTTAATTTCTTGCTGAGCATTTTCAGATATTGACAGCTTGTATTTCATGTTTTAGGGAGAATCTACTCAAGAAGATTTATTCTGTCCTCCAATTTTTCTATGTTCTTTTCTCTTCTCAAATTCTCTTAGAGAAGAATGGTTCTGGCAAATGGATCTACAGTGACTGAATTCATTCTTTTGGGATTAACAGACCAGCCAAGTCTCCAAATACCTCTATTCTTACTGTTTCTCTTAATGTATATAATCACAGTATTGGGGAATTTGACTTTAATAATTTTAATTGTGTTAAATGTTCATCTACACACCCCAATGTATTTTTTCCTCTTTAATTTGTCCTTTGTAGATTTCTGTTATTCTTCTGTGATTACACCCAAAATGATGATGAATTTTGTACTACAGAAAAATCTCATATCTTATATAGGCTGTATGTCCCAACTCTACTTCTTTTGTTTTTTTATAATTTCTGAGTGTTATGTATTGATGTCAATGGCTTATGATCGGTATGTAGCTATATGCAATCCACTCTTGTATAACACTACCATGTCCCCAAGGGTGTGTATTTATCTTATGCTTGGTTCATATTTGATGGGATTTTCTGATGCTATGATTCACACTGGTTGCATGCTCAGATTGACGTTCTGTGATGGAAACATTATCAACCACTATTTCTGTGATGTCCTTCCTTTGCTGCAACTCTCCTGCACCAGCACCTATGTCAATGAAACGGAAATTTTCATTGTAGGGGGGAAAGACATAATTTTGCCTAGTGTTATCATCTTTGTCTCTTATGGCTTCATCCTCTCCAGCATCCTCCAAATAAGGTCCAATGTGGGCAGATCCAAGGCCTTTAGCACCTGCAGTTCCCACATAATTGCCGTGTCTCTGTTCTTTGGATCTTGTGGATTTATGTACTTGAAACCCTCATCTGCTATATCAATTGATCAAGGAAAAATCTCTTCCATTTTTTATACCATTGTCGTTCCAATGTTGAACCCCTTAATATATAGCTTGAGAAACAAAGATGTTAAAATTGCCCTAAGAAAGATCCTGAACAGGAAGAAGTTTCTTACATAGTTACAACATAGAGATTTTCAGTGTTTCATGCATATTTTTAGTCACAGCTTTTATATAGGACTCATAAATATTTCCACCATTATTATTTCTTATTAGTGTTTTGCCTGTTTATAAATATGAATAAGTGAATGTTTTTTCTTAGTGTTACTATAAACAGTTTCTAAGAATATAAGAATGAATTTGATTTTGAGTAAAGTAACAATTGGTTGCCAACATTTCACTGAGGATAGTTCTTATTTTCATTTGAAATGAATTCCAAATCAGACATTTTTTCTGTACCATTCTCTACCTTTTCTTATGAGGAAAGAATATGTTGCTTTCAAATATGAAAATAGAACTGACACAGATCCTTCCTCATTCAGTTAAATACAGCATACCTTAAAACTGTAAATTCTGTACAGTAAATATTCTTGTGAGATGTATTATACGTACCTTATGCAGGTAAAGCAATGTTTATTACAATGTGAATATATGTCTACTTTATAAACAGGATTCTGAAACTTAGAGAGATTGGCAGCTTACATTATCTCACACAACTATTTATGGTAAAAAAATCAAGAACTATCATTAGTCAGAATTCAAGCATACCCAATTGTTCATTATACATTTTGTCTGCTTTTCCTGCAAAAGACAGATTTAAATAATATTTCTACTTAATAATTTAACTTCTTTGTTTTACAAGTTAAAATTCACTAAAATAACTGTAACATTTCCAACTTATTATTTGACTGTACTTTTTGTTTTTATAAATTCATATAAGAGTTTCATCAAGGTGAGAGGGCCTGGGAGGAGTGGAGAAAGAAAAAACTATGGTATGTATTATATAAGAGAAATATTTCACATTATACATTGACCAGGGGAAAAAGTTGAATCACTTTTTGTTGAAAAGAGCTATTTCATTGGGGAAAAGGATGGATGTGCCTAAGTGTAGTTCTGGGATGACAGACTCTAGTTAGAAACAGAGTTCTTTTGTGAGAGCTTTTGAGAAATTTTCAGCCTGTTTTATTATGATAATGTAGCCATGAAAGAAAAAGAGCACATTGTATGCAGGTGCAAGAGATACACAGTGCGAAAATAAAAGATCTCAAGGTAGAGAATCATCTGTGAAAATTTAAACAGCACTTTGTTCTGATTTTTTTGTTACTTTGTGAATCTTCAGTTACTGTAATTTCTCTCTTTAAGTGTTTACAGATGCCCCTGATGTGAAACAAATCTCAAGACACTTTAATTTTTGTCTCAAATTTTATTTATTTAAAATAGTTGAACTTTAGAGTAATTTTTTTCATTTCTTCCCTTTATATACAATAACTTTTGGTAAAAATCATTTTCATTATGCATCATAGTAGGGTTATATTTCTCCCTGGTTAATTTACAAATGATTCTATGGTAAATTTGGTCTTAAAATTAATTGGGTTAGCCTAATGTAGAGCTTGAGGACTAATATAGAATTTCTCTATGATTCGTACATGGGTGTTTTTTGGCTATATTTTGGGATATTTCATTACTAAGGCCAGCAATTTAAAGGGGATAGATAGGTCATCAGATGGGCTCTGGTGTATAAATATGTGTCTTTATACATTGAAATTCCACCCTGCAATGATTTACATCCAGAAGGCAGGTGAACTGTTCTCCTCAGTGTGGAATCTAATGTAATTATCTGCAAGATTTAAAATCTTTCTCAGACAGAATTAAATTAACCATTAACAAATATCATTGGCCTACACTACTAATATATTGCCCCAGAAGGATATGCACTGCTTCCATTTCAGTAACTTATCTGTCAATCTTTGTGCTAACTAGGAACATTTCAGAAGTAAAAGCAGAAGAGAGTCTCACCCGGCTTCTTAGATGCTGATTGATGCTCAGAGATGTCCCCAACTTGCTCTAAATCACAATCAAAAGTGATATGATTGAGACATGCACTTTGCATTCGAAATCAATAGTTTATAAAACAAAATAAAGGAATGGTAATTAACACAGAAATCCACATGTGGTTAATGTACAGAGAATTAGAAACCATGAAATGCTCAGCCCTATTGGAACAACTATATCACATCCCTCTTCCTAAGGCTCAGAGGTCATTCTAGAAGAAGCAGAATGATTTTAAGAACAAGAGGTGGTAGATGACTATAAGGAAAGAGTGTTTTCTAGACACAGCAGGGTAGTTATACACATTAATTCCAGCTAGTTGTGACAGTATAATATGCCCAAGAACTGGTAAGACAGAATCCTGACACTAAGAAAGAAAGTGGGTGTGAAGTCTCATTCTTACCCATCAACCTGTTAGTCCCTAATAGCTGAGAGAGAATCAGTTTTCTTTGAGAGGAGTCTGAAAGTTTGAATATGTTCCAGTGGAAAGCCACACACTTCAGAATGTATGGGCAGCATAAACTGGATGTGATGGACTTAAAAAATACAAAGGAAGAGGGGAAATTGAAGTGATAAGGAAGGGGAAGTGAGGCTTGAGGACCTGGGGGAAGAGAGTTAACATGGTTAAAATACATTATGTGAAAGTTGCAACTAATATTATAAAAATAATAAATAAGGACAGTAATTACTGTTTAAGGAATAAAAGTGCTGACATGAACAGTAAGAACAAATACAAAAGTAGAAAAATGTTCAGGAAGCAGTTTTAGTAGTTCATATTTTATACCTTTATTACTCAATTTTGAAGAGTGAAATATCCATAATTTACACTGGCTGGCATGATAAATGGAAATATAAGGTAACATATGTCATCATCCTTTCTTTGTATTCTTACCCCATTCTAGAATCAGCAATATATGCTTGAGTACAACATTTCACTTCATATCACAGTTATATCAGCTATAAGATATAATATATCAGTCCAAATGAGACTTCTCATTTTTCTCTGGAGCATATATTTATTCCAAGAGTCTTACAGTGATGTGGCCTACAACAGCCACACATTTCATAGATGCTATTCCAAGAATACTGCCTTTTCTACATTTTCTTTATATTTGTAGATTGAAGACAGAAGACAATCAGGCCTTGTTTGAGTGTTGGGGATCCAAAAATTCCAGAGAAGTTTATGAGTAGAATCAACATGGAGAAATAAAAAGAATAGATTTAGCTGTGTTCACAAAGAAATTCAGAGAGGATTGTGGAATTATGCTACCATTCTATTTACAGGTTTGAATGGTGGTTAAAAGTTTTATCTTCTCACACATAGAAACATGTTTATATTTTAAACAATTTTATATTTATGATATTTTATAATATAATGAAGTTAAATCTTTAGTTAGAAATCTATTCAAATGAGCAACATATAAATCCATTGATATTAGAAAAAGGCACTAATATTTGAAATGTATAAATGTCAATTAGAATGTGTCTCACCTTGAAATAGAGCAATAAAAAAAGTCCATTGGGAAATCTACACTGAGTAAAGGCACTGAATTATTCCTTGTACCATGACAGGTATGGATTCACAGGATACTCAGATTCTGTAATGGAAAGAAAGTTGTTGCATCAGTGCTGTAGCTTTGTACCATGCTTAGAGAAAAGATGTAGTAAAAAGGGTGTTTTCACATGTCCAATGATTATATTTTCTCAACTGTTTCATCATGCTTGATAAATCTCATTATGTATTTAAACAAACATTGTTTGCAACTTCTCTAACCTTTTTTTCAACCTTTGCCTGCTGTTTTCTCTTTTGTCTTTTATTTTCATTTTGCAGTTGTTTTCTTATTTTAAATACCAAAGATCTCTTTATGTCCAAATCTTCCTGCCCTAAATATTCTACTGCTCAGATTATTGATACTTGCCACCATATCAAGCTTGAAATCACTTAGTGTGAAAGCACACATACACACAAACACACACACGTACACAGAATAAAATTTATAATATTATCTATTTTGGATTTTTATTGAAAATGTATTTTTTCATATAATATATTCTGACTATGGTTCCCCCTCTAAAAATTCCTTCTAGATTGTAAAAAAACTTTTTATCTACCCAAATCCATGTTTTTATCATTCTCTTTCATTAGAAAACAAACAATTATCTTTAAAATATAGAAAAAATGGTAAAATAAGATAAAAACAAACACAACATCCTAGGACGAAACGAAAAAATAAACAGAAATACAAAAAGCCTGGTGTGGGAGTCCCCTCTGTGTGTTGTGATTAACATCAATGAATAAAGAAACTGTTTGGGACTGATAGCAAGGAAGAACTTAGGTAGGCAGATAAAGCTAGGCTGAATGCTGGGAGAATGAAGGACAGACTCAGGAAGAAGCTATGGAGCCACAGCCAGAGTCAGACATGTCAAAACTTTGCTAGTAAGCCACTGCCACGTGGTGATACACACATTAATAGAAATGGGTTAAATTAATATGTAAGAGTTAGCCAATAAAAAAGCTAGAGCTAATGGGCCATGTAGTGATTCAATTAATACAGTTTCTGTGTGATTATTTCTGGTCTAAGCTAGTCAAGCAGCTGGAAACCAACAAGCGGCCTCCCACTACATGCACCAACCTGGTCAATTAAATCTATGTAAAACATAAAACAGCTTGAAAAGGAACTCCAGAAACAGAAAAACAAAGTTTAGCCTCATTTTTTTCAGTTGGCAGCATGTTACTGCTCCCTTATGAGAGGTTTTCCTGATTCAGCTATAGTATGGGGAAAAAGCCATGCCATTTTGAAATTCCAGCTTTCTGGGCTTTGATGCCAGTGTGACCTCTGGCTCTTTCAGAAGATGGGACATTTTCATGGGTTTTGTGAGCAAACTGCTGAAGTTTGCTTAATGATGACATGAACTGGCTGTGTGCTTGAGAATGGGGATGTTTACATGGTTACAGAGGTATGAGCAGCTATCCATGCTGGATTGGGCAGACAAGCAAGAAGTACCATATATATCACAGTAATGGCACAACTTAAGTTTTAGACCAGGAAGACCAGCAGGAAGTACCTTATACACCATAGTAAAGGTGCAGCTTACATTTTAAGAAGCATTTAGCATTTTAAAGAGCATTCCTGGATAGTAAAGAATTACAAATATGCAATAAAGACAAATCCAGATGGAGTCATAGTGTTTGATAAATGTACATAGCCTTGAAAAAGAGAAGAAAAAGAGTATGAAGTTTCATAAAATAAAGTTAATGCTTTATAAAAAGGGAGTAAAGTCTTTAAAGAGACAGAGTACATACAGTTATAGAAAGGTAATAAAATAAATAGTAAAAAATAATAGAGCAAAAAAAAAATAAGCCAAGTAAAGATGGGCTATAAACAGAGTCTAGAATATGTATATTATTGTGTTTTTTTATATTTTTTAACTGCAAAGGAGCTAAGTACAGAAAGACATTTCATTGTATGGGCTGCTAAAATAAACCAACATAAAGGTATATTGACTTCAGAATTTGGGTCTAAGGATATGTTGCTTTAGAAAAGAGATTCTTCTTTTGTCTCCAGACAGAATCAGAACCTGTGGTTTCATTCCAGGCTAATATGGTTTGATGGACCACGATCCCCTGAAAGGCTGCCTTGAACACCCCTCAAAAAATTACTTCATCCAATAAACAGCAGGAAGAAGTTTGGACAGAACTATGCCCATATTTCTAAATATTGTCTATAAATGTTTGTTTATATTTAAAGGGGGGCATGATATCAATATTAATAATTTGCATTGGTATGGATCTTGATTTATTGATACAAATTTAAAGTCAATTTTGTTATATGTATATTTCTGCCCTTGATTGAGGTATTGTACTTGTGCAGCTCATTTAAACAAAGTAATGTATAATTAAGAAATTCAGGTTAATAAATAACCATCTATAATAGTCAAGTTGTAGTCATGTTAATTAGATATTCTAGATGTACAGAGATGTATTTTACAGAGATAGGTTTTCTTCAAACCTTACAAATACTACAGAATATGGAGTTTAAAATGTTTTAAGAACTTAGAACTTTTCATGACAGTAGACACATCTGTTCCTGACAGCACCACGCTACTTCAGGAGGATGATGGGCATTGAAGAGGCTCCTTATGGAGTTTGTTGGCCATTTGGCAAGAAAGTGCTCTTGCCTGTACTGCTTGATAAGCTAGACATGCTTGACCCACAAAGAAATGACTGCTAAAATTGCCTAATGTTGAGACAATCCTTTGGGGTTCATGCTTCATAAAAGAGTCTGCTAGACATTCTACAGGACACAGAAAAATGTGATGGTGATTTAATTTTGTGGGTTATTTCAGTCTAAGCTAGCCAAACAGCCTGGAACCAACAAGCAGCCTCCCACTACAAAAGTCAAAGAAAATCAGAAGAAGAAATAGATGTAGAGACACACAAAATGAGAAACAATAGTATATTTAAAAAGGGCATGTATGTCAAGGAAAACATACTCAAAGCAGTATGAAAAAATACAAAGAAAGGAAGTAAAATAAATAAATAATGCTGGATTTACTTTGTGTTTCTATCTAAGGCCAAGCATGGTGTCTGATATTAAGAGTTATTTTTTTCTTCTTTTTTGAGCTTAGTAAGAACCCATTAGAGAAAATTAATTTTTTTTATCAGTAGAGATAGTAGTAGTTATCAGTAGAGATAACTTCTGGGTTAGGGATATTGGGTCTGTGCAGGCCCTGTGCGTACTGCTATAGTCTCTTTGAATTCAAATGTGTCAGTCTTGCTGGATTTAGAAGGCCTTGTTTCCATGGCATTCTCCTTCCCCTCTGGCTCTTAAACTCTTTCTGTAACCTCCTACTTAGGGTTCCCTGAGCAGTGACGGGGAAGTCACCATCAGAGACATTCCACCTGGGACTGAGTATTCTATGGTTTCTCACAGAACCAGCTGTGCATCTCTCTATTTATTCCTACTTACTTCAGGAGGAAGTTTCTCTAATGATGTCTGACCAAGACATTATTTGACGAATATATCATTAGGAGTCATTTTGTTGTAGCATTTCTTTAGTGGGACAGTGATATTTGGTTTTCCCTAGGTCCCTAGCCCATCTTGTCTCAAGTTTTGGCCAAGAGATCAATGTTCATGATGGGTCCCATCTCATAGAGTGAGTCTTAAATCCAAACAGATATTGGTTAGTTAATTCCACAGACTTTGAGTCAGTAATTGTTTGAATATTTCTCTTACTTAACATCCTTGTTACCACGAGTTGTCATTTGTTTTGATGAACTTAGTCATTCTGATACATTCAAGATGAAATATTAAAGTCGTTTTTTTTTCATATGCATTTCACTGATGGCTATGATACTGAAAATTTTTTAGTATTTCTAACTTTGGATTTTTTCTATTTAGATATACTCCATTTAAATTGGGTTATTTACATTTGCGAAGTCTAGGTTTTTAGTTCTTTATATATTTTTTAAAACGAGTCAACTAATGGATTTGTAGTTGGTAAAAAAAATCTTTTCCCATTCTATGAGCTGCCATTTTGTCCAAATGATGATGTCCTTAACTGTGTAGAAGTTTCTTAGTTTCAAGAAGTCCCATTTATTAGCTGTTGTTCTTAGTGCCTGTATAATTGGAGTTCTGTTAGGAAAGTCCCTTCTTGCACCAGTGAGCTCAAGAGTATTTCCCATATTCTCCTCTGTCAGATTCAGTGCACTTGGTTTTATGCAAGGACTTTTATCCATTTAGAGTTGAGTTCTGTACATGGTGATAAGTATCGATCTATTTGGATTCTTATATATGCACCCATTCAGTTTAACCAGCACCATTTCTTGAGGATGATTATTTTATAGTGCATATTTCTGACTTCTTTGACAAAAATAGGTGTGTGAATTTATGCCTTCATCTTCAGTTTGATTCACTTGACCACTGTGTCTGCTTTTCTGCCAAGACCACGTTGTTCTATTACCATAGCTGTTGTAGGAGGCTGCTTGTTTGTTCCCAGTTTATCAGCCCTGAAATAATCACACAGAAACTATATTATTTAAAACACTGCTTGTCTAATCACTGTAGAATATTCCTAGCAAAACCTTACATATTAAATTAACCCATTTCTATTATTTTATATTTTACAATATGGTTCATGGCCTTCCCGGGAAGGTTCCAGCTGGTAGCTTGCATCTTTCTCCCCTCGAGGCTCCATGGTATCTCACTGACTCTGCCTTCTTTATCCCAGCATTCAGTTTAATTTTCCCCACCCACCTCTGTTTTGCCCTGCTAAGCCACTGGTCAAAATAGATTCTTTATTCATTTACCAATAAAAGTAACACATATACAGAAGGAATTCCCATACCATATCATTTTATAGTAAAATTTCAAGGATGAAGATATCTGGCAGTTATTCTATCATTCAGATCATTTTAGCTCTTGTGCTTTTCTGCTTGTTTGCTTGTTTTTCTATGAAGCTGAAAATTTTCCTTTCATAATCTGTGAAAAATTGTATTGGAGTTTGATTGGGATTGCTTTGAATCTGTAGATTGCTTTTGGTAGGATGATTATTTTTGTAGTGTCAGTCCTACCAAACTTTGAGCATGGGAGAGCATTCCATCTTCTGATAACTTTTTCAATTTCTTTCTTAAATGGCTTGAAATTTTTATTATTCACATTTTTCAATTATTTGGTTAGAATCACCTTAAGATATGCTATGTTTTTTGAGAATATTGTGAAATATATTGTTTCCCTGATTTCTTTCTCAGTCTGTTTTCCCTTTGTACATATGAATTCTTTTGCTATTGCTTATTTTTTATTAATTTTGTATCTTCTTTATTTAATGAAAGTGTTTTCAGCTTTAGGAGTTTTTAAAAATATTTTTAAGGGCCAGCCATGTATATAATCATATCATCTTAAAATGAAGATTCTTGTCCTTTTTCCTTTTATAGTTGTTATGTGTACTTTGTTGTCTTTAATTCTGTTAATTTGGGTCTCCTCCCTATGCCTCTTAGTTAATTTGGATAAGGGTTTGTCAGTCTTATTAATTTTCTCAAAGAACCAATTCTTCATTTAATTGACTATTAAAAATATTTTATTTGTTTGTTTCTTTCTGTTTTATTGATTTCAGAACCAAGTTTCATTTTTCTTATTGTCTCATCCTTTTGGATGTTATCTATTTGGTTTGTTTAAGAGATTTTAAGTATACCAGTAACTTTCTAATATGAGGTTTCTATATTTTTTAATGTAGGCCCTTAATGCTCTGAACTTTCCTCTTATAACTACCTTCATTATGTCCCATAAATTTGGAAAGTTCTATTTTATTTTCATAAAATTATAAAAAATTTTTAATTTTTTACTTTCTATCTTGAACAATATTTTATACACTAGTGAGTTTTTCAGTATCAACATATTTATAAATTTTTCATTGATTCTGTTATTTGTGGAAGAGGGTGTAAGCAGGCCTGCTTTTCGTCCCACCTGGCTACCACATGGCTAGCTTTACACCCGAAGTAACAGCACACAAATTGTATTCATTTAAACACTGCCTGGCCCATTAGCTAGCATCTTATTGACTAACCCATTTCTAATAATCTGTATGTCACCATGAGGTCGTGGCTTACCAGCATGAGTCTAGCCAGCGTCCATCTCTGGAAGGGAAATCATGGCATATGCCTCATTGTCTTCTTCCCAGCATTCTGTTCTGTTGACTCCACTCACCTAATTTTCTACCCTATTAAAAGGCCAAGGCAGTCTCTTTATTAACCAATAAAAGTAACATACAGACAGATGACTCTCCTACATCAGTTATTGTTGACATTCAGCTTTAATTGGTGGTAGTCAGAGAAGATTCAGGAAGTTATTTCAATTTTCTTGTATCTGTTGAGACTTGCTTTATGTCCAGGTATGTGATTATCTTTGGAAAAGTTTCCCTGAGCTGCTAAAAAGAAGTTATATTCTTTCTGGGGGGGGGGGTGAAATAGTCTGTAAATATCTGTTATGTGCATTCATTTTATTATGTTATTTAGATCCAACAATTCCCTAATTTTTTGTCTGGATGACCTGTTTACTGGCTACAGTTTTGTATTGGATGCAGACATTATCTCTCTATGAAGGTCAGTATGTGATCTTAACTGTCATAGTGTTTCTTTTTATGAACTTGGGTACCCTTGTGTTTGTTGCATAGATGTTTAGAATTATCCTCTTCGTGATGTTTTTCTTTGAAGAATAAATAGTGTCTTTCCCTATGTCTTTGATCTAGTTTTTGTTTTGAATCCTAATTTGTCAGGTATTACAATAATTAAACCAGTTTTATTTTAGTATCCATTTTCTTGGAGTATCTTAACCATGCTTTTACTCTGAGGTGATTTTACTCTGTTCTTGATGTTAAGATGTAGTTCTTGGATGCAGCATAAGGGTGAGTTCTGACTCCGTTTCCAATCTGTTAGTCTGTGTCTTTTTACTGGGGGAATTGAGGCCAATGATATTTAGAGTTATCCATGAACAGTATTTGTTGATTCCCATTATTTTGCCACTGCCATGTGGTCCTCCTTCCCCTTTATTCTGAGATTACTTATTCCTTGTGTTTTCTTGAGTGTAGTTAAGTAGTTAATCTCTTCAGCTTGAAGTTTTCTTTCTAGTGCCTCCTGTAGAGATTAATTTGTAGGCATACACTGTTTAAATTTGTTATTATATTGATAGCCTTTATTTCTCCACATATTGTGATTGAAAATTTGCCTGAGTATTGTAGTATGGGCTGGAATAAGTGGTTTCTTAGAGTTCATAGGATATTGATCCAAGCTTTTCTGACTTTTAGGGTCTTCATTGAAAAGTTAAATGTTATCTTAACAGATCTGTCTTTGTATGTGTTTTTTTTTCCCTTTGGAGATTTTAACATTCTTTCTCTGGTCTGTACATACATTGTTTTGGTTATTATCTGTCATGGAGAATTCCTATACGTTCTGTTATATTTGATGTCCTGTATCCTTCTTATCCATTGATAGACAACTTCTTTTGGTTAGGAAAACTTTCTTTTATAATTTTGGTGAAAATATTTCCTCTCTTTGACTTGTATTTGTCTCCTTCATTTATTCCTATTACTCTTAGGTTTTGTCCTTTCATGGTGTCCAAGATTTCATGGATGTTTTGTGCCAGGAATTTTTTAGATTTAACATTTCTTTTGAACTATTAATTTTTTATCAAGTATTCAATGCCTGCAATTCTCTCTTTCATCTCTGTCAGGAATGTTTAATATGAGCTATTGTGGACTATGAAAAATTGCAGTTTATAGCACTGATAATTCAGATGTCAATCTGCAAGAGAAATTATTCCCTGAGGGGAAACTTGTAAGCAAAACTTACAGACCACTGACTCTTAAAACTGTTGCTTTCATCTGTAATTTTGCTTGTGCAGTAATAGCTGTATTACCTCTCAATTACCAAACATCTTCTTGTAATGTGTACATGTAATCTCATAATTACATCTCAATCTTATGGTAACACATATTTGTGAATGATCCGAAATATGACTTCTCTCTACACTATATTCTCCACATTACAGTGAGAAACTTAGAATCCTGTTCTCTATCATTAACCTTAGTGACAGAGCAAGTTGGCTAGAAATCTATCCTTCTGGACACATCACACACAGAAATTTCACAGATATTTCTCATGAAATTTCAGGTGTCTGGACTTGTATGATCTAAACCACTCAGAGGATTTACATTGAACTAGGGCAGTATTGCAGGTATATGTCCTTGTTACAACACAGTGCTTCAGGAGCTCAGTAGCACCTATGTTGTCCTAAGTTTCCTTCATTGGCACCTCCCTGAGCCAATTCAAAATAGCAAGTAACACTTTGTACCAGCTTTTATGGTAAGATTTTATGTTCAATAGACACTGCTTTTATTTAGTTCCTGAGAGTCAGGTGACAAGAAAGACTGTTAACTGACTAACATGTCTAATTATTATTAATCATACTTAAGAAATGTAAAATAATGTGTGTATTCTTTGACATTTTCTTGGATCACTCAATTCTTTAGCTTTTCCCTTTATAATCTGTAGTGGCCCATTTCAAAGATATCTAGGACCTCCCCATAGCTGCAGCTGCTGTTAGCTACAAGCTAGCTGATAAGTTTTTCTACCTATCTTTAAAAAATGTCCGTGTCCCAGAGAATTTTCCTTGTAGTGATTTTTTTGTATTTAATAATAATTTGCTAATTAATGGAGGTGTATATATTTAGGATTTTATAAGAGGAATAAGAATAGAGAGATAAAAGTAAGAATGTAGGAGAATAAGATTAGAAGAATATAGAATGTAGAGAAATAAGAATGTAGAAGAAATAAGTGTGCTAGTATTGGAATAGAATATTAGATCTAATATATTATAGACAGGTCAAGAAAATTTGAAGTAAAAAAGAAATAAAAAAATGACCTCCAATACTCTGTGAAGTTATTATAGAAATCTTTTCATCTCTGCTTCTGAGGAACACTTCTCTGAGAAACCCTGGACAGGGCTGAGAGTTGGTCTCTTGACCTTACACTTCTCTTTTATTCTTCTGGTAATGCTTCCCTCTGAGATTCTCTATCAAGTTTCTATTTTTGTTTTTATTTCCAGTTTTACCTCAGTTTGGATTTTCTTGAACAGTTTTATTTATTTCATTCCACTGTTTCTATTCTGAAGACTTCATTAATGATTCATTCATATCCTGTTTGAGATCCTTAAACATATTCATAATAGCTGTTTTGAAGTCTTTTTCTTGTGCATCAGTTATATTTCATTTCTCAGAACCTACTATAGTACAGTTACCAGGCTCCAGTGGAGACATGCTGTGGAATAATCTTTTTTGTACATTGTGAAACTGTATATTGGTATGCTTTCTGACTGGTCAATAGCTAAAGAGGATAAAGTTAAGTAGGAAAGAAAAACTGAGAATGATGAGATAAGTATGGGCAAAGTCAAAGGAGTTGTGAGCCAGATTGAGAATGAGTCAGGCACATAAAATGGGATAGACATAAAAAGTTCCAAGCCTTGGGCCAGCACAATAGATTAATAGAAACATGTTAAGTTGTAAGAGCTAGTTAGTAATAAGCTAGAGCTATTGTTCAAGCATTTAGAATTTATGTTATATCTCTGAGTTAGTTATGGGAAGCAGTTGACAGTCACTTGGAAGTTGAAAGTCAGGGCAGGAAAACTCTGCCTATAAAGGTTACCTGCCATCCAGTGTAAATCCATGTAAGACATTAAAATTCTTTAAAAGGTTTCTAAACACAAAAAAATGGAGTTAAACTCAACTTCCTAGTTTCATGTCTCTCATGCTATTCACATAACAAAGAGACATCTCTTGACAGCTGGTTTTGAGGTGTAGAGATTGGGTGTAAGATTCAGAGTAGGAGGATACTTGGAAAAAGAAGGGCAGAGTGAAAAAAGTTGCCAGTGAGATGGATAGGAAACAAGACATGCCAGAGAGGTAATGCCTTCAGCCTTAGGGCATTAGTTAGATGAATAGAAATTGATTAAAAGTTTAAAGAGCTAGTTAGTAGTAAGCCTGGGTTATTGACTGAGTATTTATAATTAAAATGTCTAAGTTTGTTTATTTGGGAGCTGCAGTAGAGCAACTTCCACCTACAGACATGTTCTAGCTGTTACTGTGTTTTTATACTGCTGTCTAGGCATGCATCTGAGTTTGGAATAATTGTATCTCTAGAAGTTCATTTCAGGTCCTGTCTTTTTTGTTAAGTGTTCTGATCCTTGGTTTTGACTGTGCTTTCTGAATCTCAAGAGCAAGTGGTGGGCTCTGGATTGCTGGGTATGGAGTACTTCTGTGTCTTTGCCAGATGTGATCACTGAGTGTCTTGGGTAGAACTTGTTTCTAGATACTAGGAGATGTTTGTTTTTAGTTGTTGGAGTATCGGGATGAGTTAGTAGGACAGGGAGAATGCTTGAGAGGATCTGCATGAAGGAGGGAATATGTCTCTTCTATGAGAATCTGTAAGTCCACAGTGAATGGAGGAAGAGAGGGAAGACATTCCTTGGCCAGTTGTTTGCTGCTGGGAAATAAGAATTGAAGAAATGAAAGGGGAGTAATCAACATGGTGAGTGGGTTTTCAGAGAGTTGGCAGGTAAAACAATGGGATGGAGTGAGGAAGGTAGGTTGTAGCAGAATATTTACTCAGTTACCTGTTTGTGGGGGTCAAAGAGGAAGGAGAGGTCACAAAAGGTGGTCTGCAACAAACCTGGTATTAAGAAATGTAAAGTCGGAAGGAGATAAAATTCTTATTCTTGGTTTCCTGGACAGCTTGGCAAGACAGTTTCCACAGAAAGACTACATAGGATGTTGGAGGTGAGTCAAGGTGAAGAGGCAAAAAAAAATTCTTAACCATTTTTAATATGTATTTTATTCTTCAAGAGTAATTTTTAAAACTATGCAACCATCACCACCATTCTACTTGATAAGTTATTGTGAGGATTGATTGGAGTTTGGATTTCAGAATCCACATAAAATGCCAGGCATCATACAAATACTTGTATCTCTAACTCACTGAGATGCAGTGTCCTCTTTTTGTCTCTACACAACATTAATATTAATCTACAAATTAATGATGAATCATCTCATTTGTCATTAAACAAATGTCCTCTTTGTCTTATTGCACAGATTTTAACTTAGTTTATTTTGACATATGTTGCTATAGCAACTTATGGTTTTTAATATATGAAAAGGGAATTCTTTTCTCTTTAATTTCACAACCAACTAAATTTAATTTTAATTTACCACACATAATATTAGATATCTGACAGAAAATCAGTATATCTCTTAACCATCATCTCAGATACCTATATTTCCAATAGAGTGTGATGACCCAGAGACTGACCACTGGCCAAGATGCAAGGAGTAAGAGAAGACAGAATGCTATTCTACCCTAAGAGTCAGATATAATTTTAGAAGAGGAGGCAGAAAAAAATGTAAGGGTCAGAGATAGCAGATGACTACCAAAATAAAAAGAAAGAAAGAAAGAAAGAAAGAAAGAAAGAAAGAAAGAAAGAAAGAAAGGAAGGAAGGAAGGAAGGAAGGAAGATCTGAGTAGAGTGGGAAGTTGCATCTATGAATTGACAGCATGCTCAAAAGCTCTGCTAATGCAGGCCTAACAAAATGCCAGTAGAGGGCATGAGCTTGGCCTCATAACCCTACCTGTAGCCAAGAAGTGATAGATAAAAATTAACTGACAAGAAAAGAAAGACTGATTTTTCTCCACTCTCCTGATAATTTAATTTCTCTCCAGTGAAAGGATATACAGCCCAGACTATATGGGTAGCACCAATTGGTTTTGGAGGGTTTTCTAATAATTTCTTTCCTACCTTTCACTTTTAGTTTTTTTTTCTTAAATTTGAAGTTGGTTTCTGATCAACAGAGTATATGTACATCAATTAAAAATGTATTCAGTGAACATGCCAATTTTTGGAGTTTGTGCTTTTCATTTGATCATTGATAGGGAAAGACCCATAAATACCATTTTGTTAATTATCTTTTGTATCTTTTATAGTATTTCATTTCTTTCTCAAAATTTGTCTTTCTTTGTGAATTTATTTTGTTTTCGTTTTTTATTTCTTCCTTCCTTTTTCTTTCTCTCTTTATTTGTTTAGTGTTAGTATAAATTAAATCTTTTCTATATTTTCTTTGTAAGATGATGCTGATTTTTGCTTTATGATTACCATGAAGATTAAAGATAATATCTTACACAAGTCTAGCTGAATATGATGAAAACTTAATTAGAATATCATAAAACTCTATGAATCTTTAAGTTTTCCTGCTGTGCTGAACATGATACCTAGGGCCTCAAGTGTCCTAAATAAGATTTATTCCACTGAATAATTATTTCTTTTGCTCATACAAATATATTTTGATTGAATTTGCCAATATCATTCACTTAATACTTAACACAAAGACAGATCCAAGTGAAATAAGTATATGAATGTCCTTTATAGATAAGATTTGTAATGATTAAGGATCAATGAACACAATGGTTTCAGTACCTTCATCATCATTACCTCTCTGTGAAAAGTCTCACATACTTTTTGATTTTGAGTGTTCTATCACAGAAGGTTGTGTCTTAACCATCCTCAGACCCTGGTTCTTTTATTTCAGATTGGAAACCATGTCCAAGTTTACAAGTCTACCAATATGAAATCTGAATGAGATTTCAGCATGAGGATGGTAAAGCTTCTTTCTTCATCTGGGAGTGGCTGAGGGAATGAATAAAAATGAATGAGAGAAGGGAGATTTTGAACTAGCTCAGACTGCTTCTCCTTGACTTTTTTCAGTCATGTCAGAATTGACAGCATGGGCCTTAGTTCTGGATGATGCTGTTGTTCTTTGAAATATTTAGTATAGGATTATAATGCAGGGAAGACAGTGTCTATCACTATCATGATACCAGGAGAAGCATGTACTGTAAATTCAAGATGTTCATTTTCAGATACATATACCTCCATGGGGACAGCTATTCTCATAAGTTTTGCTTTGCCATTTAATGTTACTCTTATTTTCTGTTCCTACAGGGCTTTTGGAGACTGGCTTTGTGTAATGACTAACTGATAATAGAATTCATTCTGGAGGAATTACCAGACCTAACCTTCAATGCCCTGTTTCTTCTTCTCCTTCTCTCTCTCCTTCTCCTTCTCCTTATTATTATTATTATTATTATTATTATTATTATTATTATCATATATTATAACTTTGCTAGAAAATCTGACTTTGATCATTCTAATTTTATGATTTCTCCCCTTCACATCCCAATAAACTTTTTCCTTTTTAATTTACTCTTTATAGACTTTTATTATCATTATGTGAGCATACCAAAAATGTAGATGAACCCTGTACTAAGAAAGAATGTTACCTTTTATACTGAATGTATGACATATTTCACATTCTATTGAGTTTTGTTATCTCTGAATATTATGTTCTAACATCAGTGACCTATGATTGCTATTTGTCTATCCACAATCCACACTTGCATAAAATTGCCATGTCCTCTAAGATGTGTTCCTAACTTATACTTGGTTCATACTTAATGCTATGTCCTTGATCCACACTGGACTCATATTGAGACTGACCTTCTGTAATGCAAGCACTAGCAACAAATATTCTGTGACATCCACCATTTTCTGTAGCTCTCCTGCACTGAGTCTATGCCATTGAGATAGTGCTCATTCTAGAGGGAAAAAGCACCATCGTGTCCACTGCCATTATCTTATTATCTTCATCTCTTATAGTTTTATTCTGTCCAGTATATTTTAACTAATGATCACTAGGCGATGACTTCAACACTTATAGTTCCCATTTATTTGCTCTTTCTCTGTTATCTGAATTTTGTTAAATTTTGTATCTGAAACCTTCCTCAAATGCATCTATGGAAGAGGGAAAAGTTCTACCTATTTTAATGCCATTTGTACTTCCCATGTCAAACTCCTTAATTTATAACTTGAGAAACAAAGTTATTAAATTTGCTCTGAGAAAAATATTTATGAGGAAAGCATTTTAAATAAAAAATATTTTTTTTCTGTGAATCAGAAGAATTTTCTATTTTGAATAAAAATTTGATGGCAGCTTGTTTATATTTCTTTTTTGTCATAGAGTAGAAAATTTGAAAATGTCTATATTTAATTATTTTAATCATTTTTGGTTATTTAATCATAGATTTTGCTGTTCAAAATATTCATGATTTTTCTTTGTACCACTTTCTAAGAAGAATAATATTATTTCACCATTATGGATATGGATATAAACAGCTGTTTATTTGCACTTAAGGTCTCCTCAACAGAAAAAGATTTAAGTATGCTATTGCATACCTCGCTAAATATCTGTGACTGAAAGAGGGTGAACCCAAGAGGTGAATCTATTGTTACCTGGTTCCTAAACCAATATAATTTTGACTTATTGAAAACTTTTATAAACTTTATTATTAGAAATCTTCATCATAAATAAAAGCATTACAGATCAAAGTTAACCAAAGTCTATACATCTCTGAAATGATACAAGTATAATAAGCATCTGGAACAGAAGTTGTGGAGCCTTGCAGTGAATTTTACTTTTACACCATTGAACATATTTTTAAGTACTTGTTCATTACCAAAAATGAAAAATGGCAGGATTAGAACTAAAAAATAATTAGCCCTGTCCTCTCTTCCATAACTCATGTCCGTTGTCTGCATTCAAACCTTGATCATCTTTTAATGTGTATTCTTTCTTTTTGTCTTTCAACATGATTTATTGTATTTACATGTAATTCTGTTAATATGTATTCATTTGTTATTAGTTAGATTCAATATGTGAGGGAAAACATTTTTGTATGTGAGATTTTATGACCCTGCTTAAGGTATGTATTCTAAACCATCCATTTTCTCCAAATTTTGTGATTACTTTTTTAGAGCTGAATAGTATGTGTATGTATGTATGTATGTACAAATATATGTGTTTATATATAATTTTTCAATCTTTCAATAGTTATTCATCTGTTGATGGACAACTAAACTGATTCCAATTTTTTTCCCCAAGGCTAGACAGTTTTATTCACTGCATCCTCAGAACCCTATACCCTGGTGAGGCTTTTAAAATAGACATCTCCAGCAAATTTAGACGGTTAGGATTCAGCTCCGTTTTGTCACCATGGTGCAGAGCAGATGCCTCCCACTGATGTTTCAGCAGAGTTCTTCTAAGGTCTTGAAGCTGGATGCTGCTCAAGGAACACTTTCTGTAGCTGTGGATCTGTTGAACACCTTGGCTCAGGCATATTTTGAGGAGGTCAGCAGCACAACAGACAGCTCTTCCAGAAGTCAGGCTGTCAGGGCTCTGGAGGGAGATGGTGATGTGATCTACACGACATTTTCTCATTATTGATTGAATGTGAACACCTGGGCTGTGTATGGGCTCTCGTTCCTTCTAGCACAGCCTGGCATGCAGATTGGCCCCTGGCTTTGATTTCTCTCATGATGTACTTCTCCCATTAGCCAAGGGCCTCATGAACATGAGGGGTAAATCTGTGGAGTTCCTAGAGCCATAACCAGAGAGCTCAAAGCAAACAGAAGTCTATTATCTCTCAGATCTGGAGGCTAGGAATCCAAAGCAGGTACCAACAAAGGCTGGGGAGAATCTTTCCACATCCACATGCACATGACCTCCAGTGCTAAGATTGCAGGTGTGGCATCAGATAATAGAGAACCAAGAAGAGATGTGGGAGGAGACTATAATCCTAGTTCATTCAAGTAGACAGTTTCAGAAGAATTGAGTTCCTCACCCAAAAGGCATTGAAGACTTAACTCCTAGGCCCAGTGTGACTACATTTAGAGCTCAGATGTCAGCACACATAACCCAACTGTGATGAGATTACAATTCAATAATATCGGTGCCTTTATAATAAGGAGAAACAGAAACACAGGCACAGAGGGAATGCCAGGTGTCAAGAAGCAGATCAGAGTCATATGTCTGTAAAGGATTGCCAAGGATTGCTGGTGACCAGCAGTATCTAGGAATGATTCTTGGGCAGAGGGTGCCACTCAGTTGGCGGAGTTGTTTGCCTAGCATGTGAGAAGCCCTGGGTAGGATGCCTAGCACTGCTTCAACACAGCATGGTGATGCCACACCTGCAACCGTAGCAGCTGGGCACTGGCGGTCATGTGAATGTGGATCTGATTCCAATTCTTTACTGTAGTTAAAAATTCACCGCGCTTATGCGTGGAAGTGCAAATATCTTTTGGTAGGGTATAGAGGTATGTGGATATATGTCGAGGAGTTAACAAATTTTCTAAGGGCTTATGTTTATATCCACAGATAAATATAGCTTTCACACACTCACCAAATAAGTTTCCTTTTTGCAATAATTGAGAATGTTGAAGAGATGCATAACTGCAGAAAGTAAGTGACCATGGCATGCTCAGCCCCAACTGATAATTTTATGACAGAAACCCTACACTTCAGGGAAATTTACTTCACAGAAAATGCAGGAAGATTGTAAGAGCAGAGACCCAGGATGTATGCTGAGAGTATCCCCTAGACATGCCTGGGAGAAATAAAACCATGAACTTTCAACAATAGGATTGCCTGAACAAGAGCAACATGATGACACCACCAGTTAATATGCTAATGCTATCAGGGGATTAAGAGTTACATGTTGTCAGTGGCTGCTGAGTGAGAGAGAAAATCAGCTCCTTCCCTGGAGGAAGACCCACTTAGGCTTTTGAAAGTTCTTGAAAGGTTTAAAGAATATCTATCCATCTGATAAGCCCCCAAGGAATTAAACAAGGCTCATTGAAGAGTCCACAGCAAGGCTGAGGCTGTAACAATATTATTGAAAACAAAGAGAATTTTTATACCTTTGTCTGAAACAGAATATAGTGGCAATCGCCTATCTACCATCTCCTGGACGGAAACATAGAAGTGAACCCAGAGGCTTATTAGAAGGGAAAGAACAACCTCATAGGCCTGTGACCACATAACTTTCATTTTAAGATAAAAAATACTGGGCAGTGGTAACACATGTCTTTAATGTCAGCACTCAGGAGGCAGATGCAGGCAGATCTCTATGAGTTGGAGGTCTGTCTGGTGTACAGAGTGAATTCCAGGACTGCCAGGGCTGTTGCACAAAGAAACTGTGTCTCAATAATCAAATTAACAACAACAACAAAAAATGACTATTTAGTGCTAGTTTTTAAGTGATATCCTAGAGTAGAATATTTTATATTCAAATAAATCAGCATTTAAAGCCACAATCCCCCATCTCCTAGAGATCAATTCTATGTTCTCTTGTGCCCTCTGAGAGGGAACATGAACCCCGGAACAGGGACATTCTACACCAAAGAGGACAAGCTGAAAATGTAAAGATAGATCTTTTTTTTTACATCAAAATGAAAACATGTCATTTACGCAGATGCATAGGATATAGTTCTTTACACCAGTAATGGAAATGAAAACAGCAAGGTGAAACTGTGTGCATTCTGTTGTGAATACAATCAAGTGTGTGAGAGTTGGGGAATGGAGACAGGGTTGGAATGCACAACAGGCAGTTTGGGATGCTGTGGTCTTTTGTAACACTTGGGAGTTTTCTTTTTTTTTTTTTTTTTTTTTGTACATTTTATTAAATTATAAAAGTTTCCATTTCCGCCCCCCCCTCCCAACACCCTCCCACTCCCCCTACTCCCCCTCCTCCTCCCTCTTCGTCCCCCAGGGCAGTCAGGGTTTCCTGCCCTGTGGGAAGTTCCAGTTCCTTCCCCCTCCCTCCAGGTCCAGGAAGGTGAGTGTCCAAACAAACTGGATCCCCAAAATCCATTATATGTAGAGGAAACAGGTCCCAATGTCTGATGTATATTTTGCTTATCACCATAGATCCTTCATCTGACGAAGGACGGCGATACAGTCGGAGATCCACATTGCAACACCGGACTGAGCCCCCCGAGGTCCAAATGAGGAGCAGATGGAGGAAGAACATGAAAAACGAAATCAGTACTGCGAGGGATGCTATCACCCACTGATACAAGGGAGTTTTCTTTAAGTGCATGGCAATGCCAGGGGTTAAACCACATTCTGATTTAATGAATTAAAAAAAATAGACTACTGTTATTTGGGGGAATAAATAGAGAGAACAATATATGAAGCAGGTATTTAGTTTTAAGGTTTTATAGTAATGTAAACAAGAGGCAATGACCTATCAAATAAATGTTAGATTATCCAATAAGTGATTTTAAGTTAACCATTTGTATGCTCCAAACAGTTCTAAGCATATATCTGACTCTAGGGTTTAAAAACTTTTAAGTAATATAAGAAAGATTATATAACTCAGTGGACTGATGACAATTTAGGAAAATACATAGTTTGATTGCAGATGACATTTGGCAACCTTGATTTTTATCCTTCTAATGTACAAAGAGAGAATGATCCTAGAATTATGGGTAATAAACATAAGAAATCAATAAATATAAAAATTTCATAAGTTTACAGGTTTATAAAAATATGCAAGCTTAGTAACAGATATGGTAATTTGGTGTAAAGGAATAGTGATATGTCACTTAATATATTGTCACACTTTTAAAAAATTGTTACTCTTATTCTGTCAGATTATAACATAATTAGATCAATTTCCCCTTCTCTTTCAGCTCCTAGCCCTCCCATATACTTCTGCATGATCCCTTCAATATTCATGACATTTTTCATTAACTGTTTTATATACATATGTCAATATACACAACCTATACACATTCCTAAATACATGAGTACAATATGTTTAGTGTGTATAATGTTACTTGAATATATGTTTTCAGGGTTGAACATTTGATAGTGGATAACCAACTGTTGTGCTCATCTCTGGGAGAGACTAATTCTGTTTTCAGCATTTCTTAGTTCCTGTAGTTTTTTGTGTAGGATTCAGGTTGCATGTACAAGTTCAAAGAGAATGAATAATTATTTCATATGTTTCATTTGGTGATGTGATTATAACATTTACAAAAGTGGTTTAATATCAAACTGAAAGACAAATTCTGAACATTTATTATAGAGAAATACAGGTATGGGCATATTGATATCTATAGAAATATCTGAGTGCATAATTTTAATGAGAAAATGAAAAATAGTGGTTATATTTTGACATAGATTAATTTAATTGGTTAAGATATAATTTTGGCAACATTTTAGTTAAGTTCTTTTAGATCATGAAAGTAACTGATCAATTGTTAATTTTATAAAAATAAGTGCAATGCCCAGTAAAATCTTTTGGTTGTTTGAATAAACAGGAAAATTCAGAATGTGTGTCCTAAGATATAAAAAGGAATAATTGGAGGGAATATGTAAAGGAAAATTCTAAGAAAAAATTAAAAGAAAGTGCTTGTTATATAATGTGCATCATCTAATCATACTGGACTCACCATGCTATTATATGTGGAAAAATGTTCATGAGCTTCTAATATTTTAGTAGTTGTTTATAATGACATTTTTCACGTGTTTGCCTTTTTAGCTATAAATCAAAGAAACCCAATGAGAAAGATGAGGGAAGTGCAAAGTTTTCCACCTCTTCTGCCCTGGGGAATGTATAATTCCTGAAGGGAGATTTGAGTTGAATATTATCTCCAAGGACACCAGGGTGAAATCATCTTCATTTCTGTATAAATAATAACTTGGAATTGTCCTTCCTAAAGCATTTTAATTTAGGAAGAGGATCTTAGAGAAGTTTTTATATTAAATCTCAAAGAGAATACACTTAGATAAAATTATTTGTGTAATGCTACATGATATTATGTAGAAACAAGAAATGAGAGTGATATACATTTGTGTTCTCTAAAGTAGAAAGTAGTTGGGCAAAAATCACAGCAAAGCATGATTTTTTTAACTCTCAGATGGCATCAGAGATTGTGATTTACAAATGCTTGGAGCCTTTCTGTAGAAAAAGGGAGAAACATTAATTCAGAATTGCCATTTTTTTCAGAAGTAGAGGCAAAGCTGTTTCTCTGCAGAGAGCAAGAACAAAGGGCAGACCCCAAGCAAAGCTCTGAGCCTTCTAGACAGAAGGGTAAGCATCATTATTATGCTTGCATTTCCTTTAAAGTGCTTCACTTTGTCCAGCTTTGGCTATGAAGTTTAGATGGTTGAAAGGTTCTTGTACAAGTAATGTAGATCCAAAGTTTGTCATTTATCCAAGATGTTTTGAAATCAGAGAATTATCTGTGAAGGTGATTCCAATC
Organism: Myodes glareolus; assembly: GCF_982192425.1. Lineage (NCBI taxonomy): Eukaryota > Metazoa > Chordata > Mammalia > Rodentia > Cricetidae > Myodes > Myodes glareolus. The sequence continues at coordinate 67,043,142 of NC_142029.1, forward strand.
TCCTGCCAACTATACATGCTTGCTATAAATGCTGAGGAAGCCAATGGACTATTGTCAGTCTCTGTTCTAGTTCAGGCCTTCAGATCTCCATCCAGAATGATACACAATCTTAATAGACTGTCAACACATGGTAATGAGACTGTAGTGAGTGAAGGTCGACAAGCATAAACTGGAATGATAGAGACAAATAGAAGCAGAAAGATGAGAATGCCTGTGTGTATTCTAGGCACATTGCTCATGTGTGTTTTCACTATTATTAAACTTCCATATACATCTCCCTCATATGACCAGCAATATAACCAAAAAAAATAGGCAAGTTTCAGGGAAAACTCTCTGGGCTTCTGGATTCAGAGTGACTATGAACACCATCTTATCGCAGTTCTGAATATGACTCTTCTACCTTTCAGATCCTGAGAAGAGAGAATGCACACGAAGAATATTTCCTTCATTACTGAGTTTATCCTGGTGGGTTTAATAGAACATTCAGAGACCCAGTTCCCCTTCTTCTTCCTCTTCCTCGGCATCTATGTTGTCACTGTGGCAGGAAACCTGGGCTTGCTCACTCTAATTGGACTGAATTCTCCCCTTCACACTCCTATGTACTACTTCCTCTTTCATTTGTCTTTCATTGATCTCTGTTACTCTACTGTCATCACTCCAAAACTGTTGATAAACTTTGTTTCAGCCATGAACACAATTTCCTATGAAGGATGCATGACTCAGCTCTTTTTCTACTGCTTCTTTGTCAGTGCAGAATGCTATGTGTTGACAGTGATGGCATATGATCGCTATGTGGCCATCTGTAAGCCCCTCCTGTACACAGTTACCATGTCTCCTCAGGTCTGTTCTCTATTGACTCTCATTGTGTACATGGGGGCATTTATTGGTGCATGGGCCCACACAGGGTGCATGCTGAGGTTGACCTTCTGTAAGGACATCATCAACCATTACATGTGTGACATCCTTCCACTGTTGGAGCTTTCCTGCACCAGCACTTACATCAATGAAGTGGTAGTATTCATTGTTGTAGGCTTTGATGTAGGTGTGCCCAGCATCACCATCATTGTTTCTTACACATTCATTCTTTCTAGCATACTTCAGATTCATTCCACTAAAGGGAGGTCCAAGGCTTTCAGCACGTGTAGTTCACATATAATTGTGGTTTCTGTTTTCTTTGGGTCAGGGGCTTTCATGTACCTCCATCCTTCCTCTGTTCTGTCCATGGATCAAGGGAAAGTATCCACTGTATTCTATACCATTGTGGTGCCCATGCTCAATCCTTTAATCTACAGCTTCAGGAACAAGGAAGTCAAGGTTGCCCTGAGAAAAACCTTGAGTAAGAAAATATTCTCTTGAGCTAATGGGAGTATTAGTTATTAAATGGCTTCTCTTGAAATGTGAAAAGAAAGGGTTTGGAGTTGACCTAGCCTGAAACTTTGGAAAAGTAAGGACATTCCATCATCTGACAGGGTTATTAGAAAAAATAAGTTATTACTACATCATATTAATTGTGGAATTTATTTCTTTCTCCTTTCTTTTGTTATTTTTCTTCTTTTTATGCTCACAGTAAGCCTCCTGCTTTGGCCTACTGAATGAAGGGATTAAACTCATGAAACATCATGCCTGACTGTTTTTCTTTCATTATATTCTATGTTTTCCTCAGTGTAATTTTCATATTTTTAATGCATAATTGCCAATTAATTATACATTAAAATATTATCATTTAAAGAAACCCTTTTAAGAAAATAATTTTATATGTACTTTATAATTACATATTCATTGTTGTGAAAATGAATTCTCTCTAAGCTCCTGAACTCAACATACAAAAAATAATCTTTAAAATATGTATAATTTTGCAAACTTTTATTATTATTATTTTTATGTTAGCAAAGCATTTAATATATTACAGTATATATTCAAAGTACATAAAATGTTATTTTTAAATAATATAAGTGCAGAGTAGTAAAATAAATTTAATGATGATAAAAGTGATACATGTAATTAGCCTTTTATATTCATAATATATCTAAATATCTAAAAAGAACTCAGGTATATAATACATTAAATATTTTATTTAATAACTATGATCATGTATTTTCCATTTTTTCAACTTCTCCTAGATCTTCCATACCTCCCTACCATCCTAACTTTTTATTTATTTCTCTGTCTCAAAAAAAGGTCAAAACAAAGAGGAAAAAAACAAATAATAGAAAAATTCCACAACAAAACAAAACAAAAATCTTACAATCATCATTTATCTCATTTGGTGTTGGTCAACTATTTCTGGGAATGGGCTTGCCCTGGAGTCTTTTTAGCTATACTTACCATGTGGAGCAACTTGTCTTTTGAATATTTTTCTCTATTGTAACTGAAACTTTGTATCTTATAATTCATATTTCCCCATTCCCTTCCCTCTTGTTCCTTTAGAAAACACTATTATACTCTATTTGATTTCAACATTTTCAGAATTCCCATATAATTGCTAACTCAAGCTGTTTGGCTTTCTGGAATTACCAATTTTCTTTCAGTATAATGCCTTCTAGTTTCATCCATATTGCACAGTCTTTTGTTAACTAACTTCTATTGTGTGACATATTACCTAAGTTTTGTATCCTTTCATCTCTTGGTAAGAAATCTAGGTTGACAACACATGTTGACAGAGGTGAATAATTCTGAATGAAGAGTCTTTTTTAACACAAAATTTCTTTTCCTTTGTGTATATACTTTCAGATACATATAGTTCACATAGCAGTTTCATTAAGACTCTTTTACATTGATTTTTTGATATAATATAATCTGATCAAGTTTTTTTCAGTCTTCCAACTCATTCTGATTAACCTCACCTTCCCAACCACACAATTCTATACTCTTTTCTCTCTTTTTTCTTTCTTTCTCTCTCTCTTTCTCTCTCTCTCTTTCTCTCAATTCCTCTTTCCTCACCCCCCTCCTCTCTCTCTCAGAATCAAATCAATAAAAAAGTAAAACAAGAAACACTCTTTCATAAACACCCAAAACATGTCTAAGCAAAACATAATGATACAAAACTCTAGAAAAATACCGTTGATTTTGTTTTGTGGTGAATAATTACTCCTAGGCATGATCGAATCCTTATTGTATTTTATAATGTCTCTGTATACTTAGAACCACACAAAATATAAGGATTCCCCTTTCTCTGACATCCTTCCAAATGCTTGTCTTGTTTCCCTTGTAGGTAATAGTTATTCTAATAGTCATAATTTCAGAAAAATGTCACAAAGTCTGTGAAGAAAAACAAACCATATTTTGATCAAGTGAACTAATAATTACACTCTCTGATAACTGTCTAATAAAAAATGAAGCTAAAAGGCATCACCAAATATGCACTCAGGTATTTATCAGTAATAATTAGTAAAAAAGAAAACATGGTTTTATGGGAACTAAAATATTTTTCAGTATGTGAAGTGATAAATATTCCTTGGTGCAATGCAGGTTTTTTAATTAAAATGAAATGGGTCAAATCACAAAAACACATGGAGGAAACTCAAAGGTATATTACTAAATGAAAAAAGTCAATATGAAAAGTATACAAATACATTGCATGATTCTAAATACATAACCTCCATGAAAAAGTAAACTATAGTGCCTGCATTCTTCACTGTTACTGGAGATTAAGGGTAGGAAACAAAAAATAAGTGATATCTATGAAATTTCTTAGGGCAATAACCTAAAGAATTGCAGCATCTAGAAAGAATTAGAATTAAATCATGGACTTTGGTTGATAATTGGTGTGTCAAACTTGATTTCCTTCTTACAATAAGGGTTCCATTCTAGAGCTGCAAGTTGATGGGAATCAAATATGAGCCAAGTCAAGGTCAATAGCTTAATATTGTATTGTCTACTTAACTTTACCTTGAGTCCACAAACTGCTATAAAATTATATATATATATATTTGCAATGTATGATACCACATGCTTAATATTGCTTTTGAAAAGAAGTTTTATTATTTTTATTGAGCTATATACTTTTCTTCACTCCACTCCCTTCTTCTCCTTTCCCTTTGTGCCCTCTCCCATGATCTCCACAACCTACCTTAAGACCTAGCAATACCACTTTTAGGTATATACCCAAGTGATGCTCAATCATGCCACAAGGACATGTGCTCAATTATATTCATAGAAGCATTATTTGCATTTATTGAACAGCAATAAAACACATCTTGAGAAAGATAAAGTGGAAGACTCAGCACACTCACACATTTAAAAACTGTAAGACCAAGAAAGCTCCCAGCAATAAGTATATTATCATCTCATTTGTTCTATGTGAGTATTGTATATTGTATATTGTGCTTTTTGTTAATGATCATACATTTTAATTGCTTTTATTGAGTCATACATTTTTCTCTACTCTCCTCCTCGTCCTTCCCCACCTGTTCTATCCTCTTCTATGATCCTCATGCCAAGAATTTACTCAGATCTTGTCTTTTTCTAGTTCCCATATAGATTAAATTCATATATTTCTTTCTTGGATACTTTTTGTTGTCTAGGTACTCTTCATTTGTGAATTATAGGCTTGTTTTTGGTTTTGTTTTTTGCTTTATGTCAAATAGCCACTTATGGATGAGTACATGTTATATTTGCCTTTCTGGATCTGGGTTACCTCACTAAATATGATGTTTTCAGATCTGTTCATTTGCCTGCAAATTTCAAGATGTCATTAGTTTTTTTTTCCCCCCTGGGTATTTTCCATTGTGTAAATGTACATTTTTTTCTTATCCATTCTTCAGTAAGTGGACCTTTAGGTTGTTTTTGGATCCAGCCTATTTGGTGTTCTGTAAGCTTCTTATATCTTCATAGGCGTGTCTTTCTTTAGGTTGGAAAAGTTTTCTTCTAAGATTTATTAAATATATTTTCTGTGCTTTTGAGTTGAACTTCTTCTACTTCTTCTATACCTATTATTCTTAAGTTTGGCCTTTTCATGGTGCCCCATATTTCCTGAATATTTTGGGTTAAGTTTTTATTAGAGTTAGTGTTTTCTTTGATTGACAAGTCTATTTTCTCTTTTGTATTTTCAGCACTTGAGATTCTCTCTTCCATCTTTTGTATTCTGCTGTTTGTGTTTGATTTGTGATTCCTGATTGTTTGTTTTTTTTAGAAAGTAATTTTATTAAATTATAAAAGTTTCCATTTTCGCCCCTCCTCCCAACACCCTCCCACTTCCCCCACTCCCTCTCCTCCTCCCTCTCCATCCCTAAGAGCAGTCAGGGATTCCTGCCCTGTGGGAAGTTCAAGTTCCTCCCTCCAGGTCCAGGAAGGTGAGTGTCCAGACAGACTGGAGCCCCAAAATCCAGTATATGTAGAGGAAACAAGTCCCAGTTTCATTGTCAATGGCTTTTCAGAAAGACCCCGTGCCAGCCACATTCAGAGAATTCGGCCACATTCAGAGAATCTGGTTGGATCGCGTCCTCTTTCAGTCCCAGTCCAACTGGCCTTGGTAAACTCTCATTAGATCCGTCCCCCTGTATCAGTGGGTGATCGCATTCCTCGCAGTCCTGATTTTCTTTTTCATTTTCTTCCTCCTTCTGCTCCTCATTTGGACCTTGGGGGGCTAAGTCTGGTGCTTCAATGTGGGTCTCCGCCTGTATCGCCATCCATCGTCGGATGAAGGTTCCCTCTGGTCTTGCCTTCTTTGCTCACGTTCTCTTTCCTTCTGCTTCTCCTTTGGACCTAGGGAGTTAAGTCCAGTGTTCCAATGAGGGTCTCTGTCTCCATCTCCATCCATCGCCAGATGAAGGTTCTATGGTGATAAGCAAAATATTCATCAGTATGGTTATGGGCCAAGGCCGTTTCAGGCACCCTCTCCCCTGTACAGAGAACAATCTGGGGATCTCTCCTTGGACCTGGGATCCCATTTATAACCAAGTCTCCTGTAAAGCCTAAACTGACTAAATTTTGATGGAAATTGCATTGAATCTATAGATTGCTTTTGGTAGAATTGCCATTTTTACTATGTTGATTCTCCCAATCCAAGAGCAGGGGAGGTCTTTCCATTTTCTGGTATCCTCCTCAATTTCTTTCTTCAAGGACTTAAAGTTCTTGTCAAATAGGTCTTTCACTTCCTTGGTTAGAGTTACCCCAAGATATTTTATGCTATTTGTGGCTATCATGAAAGGTGATGTTTCTCTGATTTCCTTCTCTGCTTCTTTATCCTTTGTGTATAGGAGGGCAACCGATTATTTGGAGTTGATCTTGTATCCTGCCACATTACTAAAGGTGTTTATCAACTGTAGGAGTTCTTTTGTAGAGTTTTTGGGGTCGCTTATGTACACTATCATATCATCTGCAAATAATGAAAGTTTAACTTCATCCCCTCCAATTCGATTCCCCTTGATCCCCTTATGTTGTCTTATTGCTATTGCTAGAACTTCAAGCAGTATATTGAAGAGGTATGGAGAGAGTGGACAGCCTTGTCGTGTTCCTGATTTTAGTGGAATGGCTCTGAGTTTCTCTCCGTTCTATTTGATGTTAGCTGTTGGCTTGCTATATATTGCTTTTATTATATTTAGGTATGATCCTCGTAGACCCAATCTCTCCAACACCTTTATCATAAAGGGGTGTTGAATTTTGTCAAATGCTTTTTCAGCATCCAATAAAATGATCATATGGTTTGTTTTTACATGATTTCTGGTTCTATAATTCATTCAGCTTTCTTTATTATCTCTATTTCAGTTTTCAATATTTGAAAGTTTCGTTAATATGTTTGACTTCTTTTCCTTGGTTTTTTTAAGGGATTTGCTAAAATCTTCCAATTTTTTGTTTGTCTTTTCCTCGATTTCTTTGAGGGAATTTCTCATTTCCTCTTTAAAGATTTCAAACATTCTATTGAAGTTATTTTTTTAGGTAAGTTTTCTCTGCTTCATCTATATTTAGTTGTTCAAATCTTGCTGTTATAGGGTCTTTAGATTTTACTGGTGTCGCATTACTCTTTGTGGTGTTGTGTGTGTTCTTATCTTTTCTATTCACCTTTTCTTTTAATTGGTGCAGTTGGGGCTGTCTGTGATTCTGGTGATTAGTCTTCTAGGTGCCAGTGAATCCAAAGCTCAGATGGTTGTTCCTCGTGGTACAGTTAGTGCCTCAGTTCTAGTTACTCCTTTGGTCACTCCATGTTTGTGGAGGTTGCTCAGTGCTCTGGGGCTTTGCTTCACTCCCTTCGAGTCTGATGTCTCAGGCCTGCTCTAACCTAGGTCGTTGGCTTTGACCTGTTTCTGTAAATCCTGTTCTGGGTATGCTCCTATAGAGGTCCCTGGCTTGGAGCTGGTCCTCCAATTGTCTCTGGCTCTACTCTACTCCCTCAGGAGTTTCCAGGCTCAGGTGCTCTCAGAGCTACAGAGGATCTAGCTCAAGCTTTCTCCCTGAGAGGTCCCAGACTCAAGTTCAGACCCGCAGAGGTTTCTGGTTCCTGCCTATTACCTTTGATGTACCAGACCAATGCCTGGACCCACAGAGGTCCTCGCTTAAGCCTACTCCTTCTGAGGTTCCATACTCATGCCTGGACCTACTGTGATCTCTGGTTCCTGCCTTCTCCCTTGGAGGTCCCAGATTCAGGTTCAGACCCACAGGGGACCTTACTCAGGCCTAGTTGCTCATAAGTTCTAGGCTCAAGCCCAGACCCATAGGTGTCCTGGTTTAGGTCTACTCCCTTGAAGGTCCCAGATTCACGTCCAGACCCTCAGTGGTCTCTGTCTCTGGTTCACTCGCTCAGCAGTTGTTCCCCTGTACCTGTTCTTGTGGAGTTCCATGTCTCAGGTTTGTTCTGGCCTAGGTCGCTGGCTCAATCCAAATCCGGCAATGTCCCTGAAGTGGATCTGCTTCCACTCCCGTGGAGCTTGCTTCTTTAGGCCCACTCTGACTTAAGTAGCTGGTTCAGTGACGTGTGTTCCTTGCATGCAGAAGAAGGTTGGATTCTGTTTTCATATCTAATCTGCCCGTGTCTTTTTATAAGTGAGCTGAGTCCATTTATATTAAAGGATATTAATGACCAGTGATTGCCAGTTCTTGTTATTTTAGTGCTCACTGTTGATGATGCTATTATGTGTGTTTTTCAGTATTCTAGTTCTTGTTATGTACAGATAAGAGTTCAATGACTAGGCTAGCTTGACCTACATATACAACCCTGAATAAAGAACTAAGTGACTCTGGTAAATTATTGTTTAAGTAGGTAAATAACACCAAGAAGAGAATGCGAAACAAATAGCAAATGCTTCCTAACAAAGTGCAAAACCAGTTTTCTGTATGGTTTCTATTGAGTTTGATAACATGTTGAGTAGGCTGAGAAGTAAAAGGCTACAGAGAAGGCACCATCTGAGTTTATGGCATTAGAGAAAAGATTGTTGTATGATGTTCCTTAAGAAAATGTGAAAAAAAGAGTTTATTCTTCCAAGACGGTGCTCCAACAACAGATCAGACACTTCATTCCTTTCATGGGAATAAGTTTGATGAAAGTGTAGGTTACTTCTACTGATAGAAACACGTATTTTAAAGAGCATGGTCATTCAAGGCAGCAACTTCATTGAAAGTTCCACTCCTGAATGAGGAATAACTCAAAACTCAAAAAACTTTTTTGCTGAATTTTCCTGACTAGCTCCCCTGAAAAATCTCCCCTGCCCATAAATAAATTACTGTTTATAAAATCTCAAGTAGAGCCTTTGGAAGTCTTTTCATGTTTTTTGTCAGTTTTCTGAGATATGTAGGTGTTGTTAGCTACCCTGTTTTCCTCTTTCCTCTAGGAGAAGGTATCTTGGCACACAAAAGACATTTACAAATTCACAAACTTGGATACAGAAAGAATCAGAGCCAGAAAGACAGATCATTCAAGATAAAAGTGAAATATCTTTAAAAGTTTTTCAATACCTGAAGATTTGCTTTGTGCATCAAATCAGAGACGTGTAGATAGCAGTGTCAGAGATGTCTTGCAGAATCTCTGCATCTAGGGGAGAACTGAAGATGGTTCACTGTAGCTGTGAAACTGACATCAAGTTCAGAAAAAAAAAACACTAGCTGAGATTAGTGCCTTTATCAACACAGAGTTCCAATATTCAGCAACTGGAGAAAATGGTCAGAAATTTAAAAGCCTGATGTGAATTAAATATGCCTCAATGGAAGTAGAAGAGGAATTGAGTTAGAGACAGTATCTGTGGTTTAAGATTATATCAATGGCCAAATTAAAGACCATTTAAATGCTAATAACCAACTTCAACATAAATTCATTCTGAACAATGTTCACAACATGATACTTAGCTTTCCTAAGTTATTGCATATCTATAAACTTTTATATTTTTTGTGATGTTACATGACATTCTTTCTTAAAATGGTTCTTGCTCATAATTAGTATCATTATTAAATACATTTTGTACAACTATAAAATGTACATATCACTTGTATATTTAAGGTTATATTTAACCATGAAATTAAAACATAAAATTCTCTCTCTCTTCTCTCTGTCTCACTCTCTCTCTCTCTCACACACACACACACACACACACACAGCCTAGAGTTCCCATTGATTTTCTAAAAAAAAAAAAACCAATATGAATTTCAACTGTATCTCTAAGATAAGAAGATATAAAATTTTCCTGTGGAATAGTGCTTTTCTACACTACAAAGTTTTGTCAGTCATATAGCCTTAATAAAATGCTTCCTATCATAATCTCCTCAGCATTTCCACAAACATTGTAGTTATGAACATATGCTTCAGGCCTAATACTTACAATTCACAAGATTTACAGATTTGATGTAAACCTCCATTCTGTTAAACCTCCTATACTTCTGTGGTAAGACTCTGGTACATTTAGGACAGTATTTGTCTTTGACATACACTCAGTCTAAAGTTTAAAGTCAAGTCTCAATTTCTTAGTCAATAAAAATAGGAAAAAAATGTTAAATAACATTTTTAAAATGTAGAACATAGTTTTAAATAGCCAATGTTAAAAGTATAGAATGGTTGACTCAGTAAATACTAATTACAGTTTCATCAATTTTAGTATGAAACACAGATTCATTTTTGTTTTCTAAATATTCAGTCTGTAAGGCACAAATAAGTCAGATTCAAAGAAAATAATTACAAAATTTTCTATGCATTAAATGACATATTGGATTCTTTCTTAAAAATGAAATAGTACTAGTTTTATATGTGAAACAGCGACCAGAACAAGTGAAGACACCAGGAAAAGAAGAAAGAATAGAAATTTATATAATGGTCAGTACTCTGAAGATCCTAAATCCCAAGTTCAGCTGCATTTCATTTAGATGGCTGAATTTGTCAGTCATTTCATTTTTGAATGATTTTATTACATCATTTATGGTACAAAGTTTTGTAGTAAAACAACTGTGTTCCCCCCAAAAATGTTAAGTTGTTATTAGTTTCTTATAATGTGAGCTTTTTGCTCTCTTTGACAAAGTATGTACCAGATTTACAATTTTATAAACAGACACTGAAATTCTGCCCACCATAAAAATACTCTTGAAGATGGGAAGAATTTCTTGATCTCCTAGGATTTTGCTAAAGTATACAGTTGATGTCCCTTTCAGGGGGCAATGGAGTTAAGAAAGTGATTTTTAGATATTTTTGGTTATAAAATGTATAATGATACAATCAAATAGACTTTGATACACACTGTCTCAAATGGCTATCATTTATTTAGGGGAAGTATATTCAAAATCGTTCCTCTAAGCAATTTTGAAAATCACAAAATTAAACTAAAACAAATATAAATGGAATTAATAAGTGGAAAATAATGCAGTTTCCACATCATTTGAAAATTAATTTGAAAGTTTTCGCATCTGACTTTGATTCCTTGGAGAAGAAATCCCTTCAGAGGTTTGACAGAGAAACTAAATTATCTCCACATTTTGTGTTATTTATATGTGAACTCTTAAAAGCCTTCAAAGGAATCATGAATTTTTAATAAATCCATGAAGAATTAATCTCCTTCAGGATAAAAAACAAGTTTACCTTGTGGGACTTAAATTATGTTTATACTGAGAGAATTATGGGTTTCTTTCCCCTTAAATGGTGTGGGAAATTAGCCTTGGGATTTGAGAGATCCAATTGAAGTACTGAGGGATTTCTAATCTATAGCTACACAGTTACTGATTGAGTATTTCAGAGATGGCACTTTTTCTTGCCTTTGTACATTATGCTTTTAAGCTGTTGTTACCTAGTGTAAATTTTATAATTAAAATTAGTAAGTCTAAACTTAAAAAAATTATAATCTGACAACAAAGAAAAGGTTTCTGAAATTTTGTGGATACAACGCTGTAGCCTAAATATTTTTGAAAGAATATTTTGGTACATAAGTCAACCATAACAAAAAAATCAACCCATCACTCAATTAAAGACAATTCAAAGCAAATTATCTCAATGTATCATTCTAAAGTATACTCATTTAATCTATCAAAAAATTATCAGGACTTCTTACTATATATCCCTGTATACACAATCTCAATTTTTGAAGCACTATGATGAAAAACCTAGTACATTTCTTGGCCTTCAGTTCACATGCAGGTAATTATTGGTCAATCTTTTCAGCCTAATGCTGAATAAAGTATTTTTAATTCTGTGTGTGCTTATGAAACAGAAATTTTGTATGATTTAGTTCTCTATTTTTGTTGAAAAATAGACATACATGATTCTGGTTTTGAAATTACATACATTAGGGAGCTAATCAATGACAATCTTCCATTGCATGTCCAAATACCATCGGATGAGTACATATTACACTTGTCCTGTTGATTTATAACAGACACTACTATTTGTTTATTTCCCTTAATAGTCTTTGTTTATGATTAAATGTTATAATAAGTATATAGTATCTCAAACAGATCTTAAACCTTCAAATGGCTAAGATTTTGTATTAAGAAGATAAATGGGGCTTCTAAAACTAATCAGGAAAATGAAGTGGGTATATTATGCACTTCTGGGCATTTCACTGTCCTTCAAAATAGGTCTAATCTGAATTTCTGCTTGTTTTGTGTCCTTTGTATATGCCCTGAAATGAACTTATTCACCTCACTTACTTTTAAGAATAACTTCTATTAGAACAAACCTCACTGATCATATTGGTACATGTGTCTACTTCTAACACTTAGCAGCCTGAAGTCAAATGCAAATTAGGCTATTAGATGATCTTGTCTCAAAACAAACTCAATTCTATTTTGATGGTACTATGCTTTCCCATGTTCACAAGCAACTTCACTACAATCACCACCACAAATTCTTTTAGTAAGCTCTGCGGGTTTGAAAATGTTACATAAGTTTCTTTGAATGGAGCATGTTTCCATTAATTAAGGAACTTTCAGTATAGAAAGAAAAGTCAGTAAAAGACTACCACGCAAGATTCAATGGTCTCTGGTAAATTCTCCCAGCTATTAAAAGCTCATAGATGTACAGGGAGAGTATCCAAGTATATAATGGGGAAACATGAAGGACTTCTTGTAGAAGATAGTATGTGGAGACGTGCATGTATTAAAGGCTTAACTAATGATGAAGGATCGCCATAAAGATGGTTGGTTAGGAGGGGGATTTCCATACCTGCATTTTCATGTGTCTATCCATGCATGACAAAGACAAATGACTTGTTTGTTATTTTTCTATTAAGAGTAGCAAATTCATTAACTTCCCCTCATAAAGTAGTTCCTGTAGATAACTTAATAATTTTGTCAATGCTATATCATTTTCCTATATTCTAAGGTCCCAAATATAGTTTTATTCTCTAATTTTAGTTTTCCTTATAAACTTTTCTTAAATCTCCAAATCACATTATTGTTTCTGATGACTCCTCGTAGCACCCAACCCTTATTTAATAATGAATATGAAAAAAATCTCTGGAAAATTTTTCTAAGTTTTGTGAATTTTCAGTTGTCTTTACATGAACTCTAGGACAAGGGTAAAAAGGCTTGTCTATTTCCCCTCAGTACTTTTTATATTTCTGTGCCACACCTTCTTAATTCACAATATAGTTTTTATGTTTCTTCTCATTTTTTCAAGTTTTATGTCTTTAAAATTAACAATGTTTTTGCAAATAAATGTTGAGACTATGATATGTAATTTTGTATTCTTAGTATACAGCTTGGCAATACAACTTAAATGGTTTGCATATTACACTGTCCATTTTGTAAGTACATCAAAAACAATATCTAAAAATTTTCTGATCTTTTTCTAATGTTCACATGCAACTGTTGTTATTCTACAACTCCTCTTCTGTAAGTGCATCAAAAATAAACCAAAGTCAGAAAACATCTAGATCTACAAAACATATTTACACTTGCATGTTAATGGAGACACTATTCACAAGAGTAGCAGATTCAAGCTACCAAATGTCTAATTATGAAAGAATGAATCAAGTATGGCAAAGGCATAGAATAAAATATAATGAAATCTAAAAAAGAAAGAAATTCTAATTGTGACATGGGTGATATTAGACAATAACATAATAAAGGAAATAAGCCATTTTCAAAATAGTTGCTGCATGGATTCTCTTCCATATGGTATCTAAGATAGATAAACACAAGAAGCAGACAATAGAATTGTGGAAACTAGAGGAGAACCAAAGGGATGAAGTAGGTGTTCAATGAGTGTAAAGTTAGTCATAAGCCAGTGGCTTCCAGATGTCAACTGTGCAACATAGTATCTGTCGTACATTCAGTTGACAATATGGAAATATTCATTTAAACTTCTGTTAGAATGTATGTTTAATGTTACATATTCATACATTAAACTTAAAACTAAACAAAACAAATCCAAAGAAATTACCTTAATAATGGTGATCAAATAATGTATACAGAAATCCCCACTCACAAAATTATATGCATAAGTTGTATATTATTTTAGGGTACCATCAATATTTCAATAAATCTAGATAAATTAATATGTAACTTAAATGTAAATTTCTGTCTATAATTTTGAAAGTTAACATAAGATACTGTACCTCTAATCTAAAGAAAATATATAACCTGGACCATTTTGTTAGATGGTTCTGAAACTACGGTGTTCATTAGTAACTCTTGTTCTCACTATGGAACAGTGCAATGCTGATAAATACAAGCAGAAACACTCTGCAATCATAAAAGAGACATCTGATATTTCAGGGAGTATGTGAACAAACTTTAAAAGCACGTATATATTTCTATAGCACACCCATTGAAATAATAGTTTGGATAAATCAGTTTAGTATGACTGTGTGTTATGAATATTCTTTTTATCTGTTGCTTTATATGTGTTTATTATTGTTCAAACAGTTTGTCATGCTGTTTCTCTATTGTTTAGCAACGGTCTGTGAAGCACTGAAAAGGAGGAAAACAGCCTTTCTTATGCCTTTGCAAGCACATAAAGCTTCATTCCCTGTGTGCCTCTGCTGTTCACCCCAAACTTCATTACTGATAGGAAAACAACTCAGCTGCTTTTAATGTTATAGGATTTCATTGAGGTTTATATGAGTTTTACTTTATACTGTTAATTTAACCAGAACATTTACATATTTGAAAAGTACTATGTTGTTTTTGTTCTAAGAATATTCAGATTCTGTTCTGAAAATATTCAGACATTGTTATTTAGGTCCAGTAAGAAGAATTTTTAATAAAGTTTGTCTTTTCAGGTGGAAATATTGACACTGCAGCTAATTGAAGCATTCTCGAGGGTCAGACATTCCATCTCTGTGCTCTCAGTAAAGATCTGAGTTATGCTATACTGAACAGCCCATGACTGGGTTGAGGCTGGTGTGCAGATGGGCCATTCTTGGGGAATAATGGTTCTATAAATCTAGTTTCACAGTTTTCTACTTTAATACAAACCCAGAACATGATCATTTAGCAAATAACTGGCACTAAGGGCACTTGACTTCTGAGTCAAGGCCTAAGAGCATCTAGAGGGGCCACTGAAGTTAACAACTCCTACATGCAATTTAGAGAATGAAGTAATGAATGTGAAGATGCATTCTGAGAGGAAGACACTGTTTCTAAGGAGATTCTATGGTCATCATTCTTCAGTTGTAAACAGTTTATCAGTTTCCTGTGAAAAGCTGTCTCGGGATACTAACTAGTCACTGGTGTTGCCAAATATGACAGCATCCTCTATGTTGAATCCCCAGGCTGTTCACGCGATCATAAATGGTAAACTTTCTGCTGGTGTGACTGCAGTGGGCTTCTTCCAGAAGGCCAGCAAAATGCAGACTTTACTTTCATCTCTGGAGAAGTCCCAGGACCACTCATGGCTACAAGCTGTGTCATGATTCTGCTGGCATTACAGAAGCCTGATAAGTCTGGGACAGCACTCTTTCTTGCTCATGTTTTGGAATTATTTTCATACAAATCATTAATCAAATACAATAGGGGATAGAATTGGGTTTTAAAAGTATTTCTGTGAGTATGCTAATTTAACACATTTAGAATTTTACTTGGTTGGCTTATATTTTGTAAGTCTTTTAAAACTTGTTTCTCGTTTTCCTCCTGGAGATTGGAAATAGACAAGAGTCCCAGGTAACCTCGGGTGCATGGCGGGGGGGAAGGAGGGTGGTTGGAAGGGGAGAGAGTTAGAGAGAAGGGAGCAGGGGAGGAATGGGGAAAGCTCGGGGACTGGGAGGGGGGGAGGGAGGAAGGATAGATATGGGATCAGGGAAGAATATATCTCAACTAAGGGAGTCAGTTTAGGGTTTACTAGAGACTTGATTATAAATGGGATCCCAGGTCCAAGGAGAGATCCCCAGATTGTTCTCTGGACAGAGGAGAGGGTGCCTGAACTGGCCTTGGCCCATAACCATACTGATGAATATTTTGCTTATCACCATAGATCCTTCATCTGGCGATGGATGGAAATGGAGACGGAGACCCACATTGAAACACTGGACTTAACCCTCTAGGTCCAAACAAGAAGGAGAAGGAAAGAGAACGTGAGCAAGGAAGGCAAGATCAGAGGGAACCTTCATCCAACAATGGATGGTGATACAGACGGAGACCCACATTGGAGCACCGGACGGAGTCCCCCAAGGTCCAAATGAGGAGCAGAAGGAGGAAGAACATGAAAAAGGAAATCAGGACCGCGAGGGGTGCGATCACCCACTGATACAAGGGGACTGATCTAATAAGAATTCACCATGGCCAATTGACTGGGACTGAGCAAGCACGTGATCCAGCCAAATTCTCTGAGTGAGGCCAGATTCTCTGAATGTGGCTGGCCAGGAGTCTTTCTGAAAAGCCATTGACAATGACACTAGGACTTGTTTCCTCTGCATATACTGGATTTCTGGGATCCAGTCTGTTTGGATGCTCACCTTCCTGGACCTGGAGGGAGGGGGGAGGAGCTTGAACTTCCCACAGAGCAGGAAACCCTGACTGCTTTTGGGGATGGAGAGGGAGGAGGGGAGGGAGTAGGAGGAGGGGCAGAAATGAAGACTTTTGTATTTTAATAAACTTTGAGAAAAAAAACTTGTTTCTCTTATTCTTTTTTTTGAGGGGAGGGGTCTATAGTAATTTTATTGTAACAGAGAAACTATTCATGCAGTATATTTTTAGTATTTATTTCCCATTCCTCAACTCTTCTCAGAGTCTCTTCTTTATTATATCCACCGAATTTCATGTCCTTGGCTCTCTTTTAAAAGCTTAAAAAAGAAAAAAGCCATTGAAACTGTTAGAGTCTGATTTGTCCTGGCTATAAACTCCTGAGATTGAGATCTGCCTTGGAAAATGGTTGATATACCCAGTACCACTCATTTGAAGAAAATGAATTTTTTTGTTTCCTACCAGTACCTTTTTAAAGGATTTTTTTAAATCACATCTGAGTTTGAGGGTCTGCTGGTTGCAAGACCTGCTGAAATAGTTGTGCACAGAAAATTAGTTATCGTTTAATAAGATGGACTCTCAGTACGCTTAAGCTAACCTAGGTGGGGAATATATTCTTTGAGTCTAAATATTTTACCCTGAGCAAGAAGAATGTTTGTGATAACACATTTTCAGCCACTTCTGAGTTGTGTATGGCCACCTTCGAGAAAAAAAGAGAATTGTACCAACAAAGACACTAAGGGCTGAGAGAGGAATTAGGCAAACTGTGACAATCTACAAAGAATCTCTTCAAACTAGTGTTGCAGCCCATCCAGGGGTCTGAGAGGGAACCACAGAGTCGAGAAGATGAATGGGAAGTGTCTTAGGTAAGTTCACTTTTCTGTTAATTGGCTCTTTCTTTACCTCCATAGATGAAGATCTTCAGAATGACAGGTGAAAAATTACTCCCTGGTGACAGATTTATCCTGGAAGGCTTAACTAACCAGACAAACCTCCAATTGCCTCTGTTTTTCCTGTTTCTAGGAATCTATGTGGTAACTATAGTGGCCAATCTGGGCTTGACTACACTGATCTCACTGAATTCACACCTTCATACACCCATGTTTTATTTCCTCTTTAATCATTTGTACATATTTGCTAATCTTCTGTTTTTTAGCCCAAAAAAGCTGATGAATTTTGTGGTAGAGAAACACACCATCTCCTGCACAGGCTGCCTGACTCAGCTCTACTTCTTTTGCTTCTTTGTCATTGTAGAAGGTTATATTCTGACTGAAATGGCATATGATCACTATGTTGCTATTTGTAAGCCACGGCTATGTCATGTTATATTATCCACATGTATATGTGCTGTTTTCATACTTGGGGCAT